>NW_005054418.1:7408-29487 GCF_000277835.1 Geospiza fortis | reverse complement strand
AATGAAAAAGCAAAGATCTGCAAAGATCTGGGACACTTCTGATCTGGTTCCTGCTGTATCTGTAGCATCCAGTATCATTTTAGTGTCAGATAGCTTACTTATGGTCGATATCACTCAAACTTTAGAAGTTCAGAGTTCCACATTTGTGCCAAGTTTTGAGCCTTTCTTCCTATTTCATTTCAGTTTTTTGCTGAGGTAGGGTCACATCCATTCCTGTTTTGAAAGGTGGGAGGAGGAGAAAAAAGTCAACAAAAGGATTAAATTACAGTAGTGTGCATTTCACAGGACATAATTCAAGTGCTTTTTTACCATCATTTAAAACTCTTTAGCATGAGATCTTTCTGTTTAAAATTTCTTTATGCATTGTAGTTTTTCTTCAGCATGTTTTTTAAAAAAATAAATTGTTATTGTTGCCAAGACATTACAGAATGCTTCCAATTTTGTAGCATTTTCTGCTTTTATTTTGAAAAATGAGGTTTGCAAAACAGGGTCTCTGAGCTAGTCCTACAGTTGGAGATAACTGTACAGACTGTAAAATATCAGATTATCTCACTTTTGCAGAGTAAGTGAAAAAACTTCATAGATATCAAATCCAGGTGTCTGATCCTGTAGAAAATGTCACAAGTAATTTTTCTACATTTAACAATACCTTAAAACAATATCCAGTTTTATAAAGGAACCCTAATGTAAGGAGTTTCCATAATGGAATGTCAAGTCTATTCTTAGAACTTTTCAGGAAAATGGTTCTGCAACCTCTCTGTCTTGTGTTTATTTCTGAATCAGACTAATTTGTAATATTGCATACATTTTTTGAGCTTTCTTTGGAGTTCCTTCCCTGTTTGGTCAGATCAGTGTGATCCAGCTTTCTTTGTACAGATTATACAGGATCTTGGTTATGTGGAGTGAGAGGAAGATAAAGAAATAATATGACCAATTGAATTTTTTCCTAGAGTTGTTTTCATATATTTTCTTATGACAACATCCTTCTGTTTAATTAGGTCCCCAATAAATTTGAAATGGTTCAAAAGGTTACTCCATCTTTAACTTTTTCAAAGGGCTGCAGTTTGATGTGTAAAAATCACCTTGGGGTTTCAGACTTTAGCTAAACGAGATCTTCAGGGCTTCAACTAAAACAGGTCCAGCAACAATTGCTTAAGCATCAGGGAATTGTGAGAATTTTGAAACAGCCACCTTGGGGTTTCAGACTTTAGCTAAAAGAGATCCTCAGGGCTTCAACTAAGCAACAATTGCTTAAGCATCAGGGAACTGTGAGAATTTTGAAACAGTTCATGTTAATTCTAGACAAGTACTAAGCATGTGCAGAGTCAAGTACTTCAAACTGAAACCATAAAAATCCTCAAATATGTTTGATTTTTTTCATTTAGTAAGTGCCTCAAAGATGATCAAAGATGTTTAAAATCCAAATATGATGTTCTCTTAGTCTATGTATGGATATAACTTACATTAGGAGTATAGAAAACTTCAAGATAAACAAGAAGAAATAAATAAGTGTACATATAAAAGAATTGCACGTTTGATCTTTGCTGGACAGCGCTTGCTTCTCAGGTGTGATCTTAGTTATTAACTAAACTTTGGGAGAAAACTCTGCATAGCTTTCTTAATTCTTTAAAAGTTTTCCTATCCACTTTCCAAATAAGTAGTCTGGCACCTTTCTCTTAGCATTCTTTCAGGGTTCAAATTAATAATTTATTAACATGGCACCTCTTTGTGTTTGAGGTTCTGAAATATCTAAAACAAATTAAATGCTTCTTCAGGTGTCATAGAATTTATTAAAATGCTTTTGGATTATTGGACAGAGGTTAGATACTCCACCGCATATCAATAGCACCAAATAGGTTTATTTGAACTGATTTACTTTATAACAAATCCTTGCAGTTTTCCTTTCTCTCCATTTGCCACTTTATTATGGTCATATAACCTCTAAACCTTTTTTGCCATTAGGTATTATCTTTTGCTTTGAAACCAAGTGCAACTTCCACTATTTTTCGTGACTTACATCTATCTTGTCTCTCAAAGAAGTATAGTATATGACTGAAAGGACAGAGCCTAAATAGATAGTATCTGACACACATTTTCTCTTCAGTATATGAAATGGAAGTCAAAAAAGAAAAATTGTTGCCATCAAGTTCAAGCACACAGTGCTGTGGTAAAAGAACTAAAACTCATCTACAATCATTCTCACTGAAATATAATGAACTATTATTTTAAATTGCAAATAAATATATTTTTTTATTTTTAAGTACAGTTAGTTCTTTAAGATTAGAATATGATTTAAAATGAAAAATCATAGCATTAATTTTTAAAATAATTGACAAATATATCTGTTTGAGGAATATGCTTTGACATTATCAAGAAAAGCTACATCAATAGCTGCAATCAAACTTCACAGTGGATTTCCTTTTGGGGGGGAAAAAGTGTGAAAAAATCTTTTATACTTTTTTAAAGTGATTTACAGAAATCCATTTAAAACTCTATACTACTCTGAAAACCATGAAATTCCAGTTTTCATAGTTTTGCCATTCATTCAAAAAGCTTATCTTCTGAAAGAATTATTAGCATCAGTTTTACCCCTTTCATGTTGTAGGAAGAAAGGCTGTGAGAAAGCCTGATGCTGTGAAGGTTTTACATGCTATACATTGGTTTATTACGATGGATAAAATTAAGTTCCTCTGTCATGACTATGACCTGCCTAAAATCCATTATAAATGCAGAATAAGAAGAAATACTGTAACATACACTCTGTATCATCTGGAACATTTTGAGCCTGGATTTCCCTTCTTAGACAATGGCTGATTCCCTAAAGATAAAAATTATGTAATAAGATTTTCTAATATTCTGATGCCATTATCAAAGTTTCACAAATAACCAATAGAAATACTAATTATGCCCCCACTGTACATTCTTAGAAAAGAAAACAACACACTAAGCCAAAACAAGGATAATTATTTAAGAAGTGGCAGCAATGATAAAATCAGAAGGGAATTCATGAATATTCCTATGACAAGGGAAAATGCTACTGGAAAGGAATAAGCCAGAAAAGGGTGTACAAGAAGCCAAGTAAATAATTTAGAAACAGGAACTAAATTTTCCAGCTTGCTACCAAAAGCATTGTTAACTATTTTTGTTTCAAAGATTTTTATAGGACATTTTTTTCTGTTTCCCTGAAATTAATTTTCCTTATAATAGTATGCAATACATTTTTCATGTAGTTTTGATTGGTCAAAGAAGGAGTGATCTCTCTTCACAAGGTATCCAAAAGTTTGGCATTTATTCTTAACTAGTCTGTGGGAATCCTTTAGAAACCACAATTTATACCTCCTCCAAACAGTTGACTTTACCTACCTTAGGACACAGAAAATCATCCTCTGTGTTGAAAATGAATTCTCTGTGAGCAACATTTGTTAATTTTTTTTTAATTCTTATTGTTATCTCAACACAAATGCTAATTTAACTTTCTAAACTTGAGTGCTGCTTTGTCAGCATTTATGTATGCCAACACAGCTCATTCTGATTGCTGTTGGATGCTGATTAGTCATTTACCACAGCCTCATGTCTCCATTCAGGCTAATGGTAAATGACTGCATTGTTTCTTGCCAGCAGCAAGATGAAGAGAAAAGAAGGGAGAGTCCTCTAGCCCATGTAATGCAGTGATTGTAACATGCAGACATAAACTGCTCATTTGCAAGAAAAGTCAGAAGGCATTCACAAGAGCTGTCTCACCAGATTTGGAAGGAACGTTGTTTCTTCAGGACTGTAGAATGTAGATACATTCAGTAGTCAATGCCCTAAAATGAAAGAACTAAACACTGGAATCCAGAAAGATATTTTTATTATTTAACCCTAATTATTCCTACATTTGAATAAATTCTGATCATATTCACCTTTTACACAGTGAATTCTTGTTAATCTTGCTATGAAGTAGTAAGACCAATACCTATTTTCTGCAATACAAATATTATAACGTACAGGTAATTTAAAACATGGATCTAATAAATATTTATTATTAAAGGTAAACAATCATGGGAATCCATGTCCTGTTTTAAAGCACAGATTTTACTGAAACTCCATTGATCTCATTGATATTTTTGAAATTTTGCAAGGGTCTCCAAGGCAGGACTTGCACATTTATTTGAATACATTTCAGTGTAATGAATGCTTTTGGGTGCAAAGCTTCAGCTGAAAATTTTTTGTGATGAATCAAAAAGTTAAGAATTGAAATCTGTACATTTTTAAAGAAAATAAACAAAAAAACGTTCAGAGAATTTTTAGGGGGCTAATAAAGATACTAGAAATAATGCTAGAGGATAAATAAGAGGAATCAAAAGCTGTAAAGTTAGGTTAACAAGTGGTTTTGAAATCAAAGTATATTTCTTATGTACTGTGTTCTCAAAAATATTACTAAAATTGCAACTAAATGTTTGTTGATTTCTGAATACATAATTAATATATAAATTACCATTTCTTGTCTAAGCTAACACTGTTCTTCATCCAAATGCTTAGAAAAATCTCTTGTCTTCTAATGTCTTTTCCTTGCTTGTTTTTCAGTGCAAATGAAAATTATGATTATGTTTACTGTAAAGTTCCTTTTATGTTCCTGTAGGATTAAAACTCTCCACACAAAACAAAATACCATTAAACAAAACCAACCAATCAAGTAAAAGAAACCCAACTAAACCCACAGACACTACAGCTAAGCACCTGTCAGCATTTATAACTACTTTGTTTGATGAAATTTGGCTTGGCATTTTAATTTCTATCCCAGGGGAAGTTTGCACTTAAGTTAAAAGGCAAACCCCTTCAGATGTTTTTAAATTATGGAACTGTAGAAATTAAATTCTCAACAGATTCACCTGTTTTCTGGAAATGAAAATATGAATGACTGAGGTTGTATTTATGCTTGTATGTGTCTTCAGTCAAATACTTCTTTGTGCTGGTATCATGTGGATAAGGTAGATGTCCTCAGACCCTTTGTATTTGATAACTGTGTTGGTGTCCCAGGAAAGCTGAGATCCTTGTGCCCACCCAGTCTGTCAGCATCCCATTAAGGGGGCTCTACTGAACAATCTGTAGGATTGAAGGGCAATTTGACTGACTTATTAAAGGACACATATAAACACAGAGACCTCCTCATGGGTCTCCACAGACTTATTTGAGCATGTCACCCTCTATCCTCCACTGCCAGCAGTAACACTCTTTGTTAATATAAAAATGTGACAGCTTAAGGTTTGAGGATTCCTGGTGATAGTATCTGACTGAAAAAAAACATATCCAAAGGTATATACTAATGATCTCTAATCACTAACAACTGTTAGCTTGAGGTAATCATTCACCCATGGAGTATGGCTATTACCCAAGAGGTAACCCTATGGGAGAGAAAACAGGTTCAGCCCATCAGTTGATGCCAGAAATTATAATGGAGTCTTCCCTGACTTCTCCCCACTTAACTTACTTTTGTAGTATTTTTTTATTTTTAAATGGAGCTTGAGCGGCTTTAGTCACGCATCTCACTCATCAAGCAGTGATTTTGCCTTGGAGGCAGATAACGTCAATATTATGTCTGAAATATCCTTGGGATGATATGTGAACCAACACATACAGGTAACCAAGGGAAAGTATAAAGAAGATGGAACTGGACCCTTCTCAGCATGAAGAGGGCAATGGAAATGAATTCAAGTGCAGAAAATTTTATTTAAGCTTCAATTTTTTTTTTTTTTGCTCTTAGGGCTGCCAAATGCTTGAAAAGAACACCTGGACATGTTTCTCAGTCTCCATTCTTGAGGAATTCAAAACTGAGTGGATACAGCCCTGACCCACCTATTCCAGTTCCCCCCACTATGAGAAGAGGGATTAGGACTAGGCAATTTCCACAAGATCTCCCCAACCTCTTTCATTCTGTGATTACATGTATCTATGGAAATAGAATAGTAATGTATTGACTCCAGAATATTTTCCCAAATCCTCTTTTTTCTGAAAGCAAACATCAAAGTACTTGGATAGAGATCAAGCAATGTAACAAACTCAATCCCTTCCTTGCAAATCAGTAAAATGTAGCATCTCAGGGAGAGGTGAAATATTCTTCCTATCTAAAAAGAAATGAGACTAGCAAAGTACTCTAAAAATAAAAAGAAAATAATGCTGTTCTGATTCAAATAAAACTAAAATACATTATGCTCCTTCTTTTATGCATGCTGGATTTTTCCAAACTGTTTTTGTATTTTCACTCAGGATGTATTTATACTGATACGATATTCTTTCTCAGGGAATATTTCAGAGAGGTTAGAGGTAATGTAAGCTCCTTTAGTCCAGAAAGTTAAAAAGTTTATTTTTATTTGAATATACATTTAATTTTTTTGAATATTGGGGTTTTTTAGACTCAGAAAACTAGTTTTGACTTGAAGGTGAATTGCTGTAGAATCACAGGTATTACAATTTGGCAGTTATTGCATTAATACAATTCTGTCCCTGAAATAATTTGCAATTATATCAAAATAATTTGTTAATACTGTTTATTCAGAGATTCAGCTTAAAAATCTAACATATATATTTGAGGAAATAAGTATAGAGTAACTTGTATGAGCAATATCAAATTTGAACATGTGGTATTTCAGAGTGCTGTAGAGAAAAATCAGAAAGTTAGTATGCTTCTCACTCTTTAAATCCCAGAAGAGATAAATATTTCTTGCTCAATTAAGGTTCCTGCCACAGTAAAAAAAAGAATTTTGTAGAATAAATTTATTCAGTTGCTGTAATGCGTAGTTGTAATAGGATGTAGCTGAGAGTCAAATGTATTGCCTAATTATAGCATGCAGATATTATATAGTGGTTATTATATGTTACCTTATTTTATTTAAAAGGCAAAAGGTTAACAAGGGGAAGGACTCCTCCATTTTCTCTTTTCTTCATAGTATATAAAAACATTAAAATATAATAAAGATTGAATAGTATTGTAATAATTTTTCTTCCAAAAATTAAGCTCTTTTTATTGCAAATACAACAAGAAATTAATGTTGAGTTCATTAATTGCCCTGAATATAGCTCAGATAAAAGTGTGAGCTCTGAAGCAGAGCTCTCCTTTTTTGCAGGTTGGAGTGTTTATTGGTACAAAATAATAAAAATTTTAAATCTCAACATGTACATTACAGAAAGGATTAATGACTTTCTTCTTTGACCTGGGATCTACATGTATTTTTCTCACTTTCAAAATACAATTTTATCTGTATTTCATCCTTCTCAAAAGAATATTTAAAATTAATAAAAAAAGGGAAGGTATGTTCTATTAATTTGATTAATTAATAACAAATATTTATTATGGGAAAAAGTTGGGTTTTTTTCCTAAAATAATGAATATGTACTAAGCTGCAGCTATTTATACCACATTAAAACTACTTTGATTTTATATGTAATTATGAATTAGGATACATTCTGGATTTAGCTGTGGGTTGTGTTAGAATTTGAGACATCCTTTCTATTTTCTTCTCATTTATAATGAATATAACACAAGAAATGTAATAAAGAACAACACTAAAAAACTTGGTTTGGAAGCTCTTTACTTCCAAAGCCAGCCTCCACAAGGAGCTACTTTATTTTACCAATATGTGGTCGATATGTTTGCATGATTCAGACAGTATGCATTTTCTGATGAAGGTCCCTGAGATGCATCCCTTACCTTAAAATATTTGTTTCTCTTTCCCCTCTACTACATATTTGTCAAACAGTGCTTTTTTTTTTTTTTTTATTTAGAGCTGAGGTAACTGAGAGGAGTTTTAAAAACACCTTGTTTCAAAGTTGCATACAGATGCATACTGTGTGAGCCTTCTGTCAAGCCCTGAAAATTCTCTACAAATCCACTGCCCACACATATTATTCTATCAATTAAAGTATTATTCTTAATATGATTAAATATTATTAATTAAAGACAATTCTTTGCTTATCTAAACTTCAATCCATTGTGTAAATTTTCTTGTATGATCTGGGATTCTTAGAAAAGCCTTTGAGAGAAACAGATTAAAACTGACAGCATTTTTTTGAAAAATAAAGAGAATCAGACGAGCAAGTGAGTATAACTAAGTGTAAAATTGATTGAAATATATAGACCTGGTGGTATTCTCTCATCAACAATTGAGTTTAAATGTGTATTTCATGTGTAATGAAATAATGCTAGGCATCACTTAATATTTGTTTATATACTCCATATATACATTAAAACATGGCAACTCCAATGTTGTATCAGAGTCAAGATCCATTTAAGCCAAATAAAATCCATTTAAGCCAAAATAGAACCAGTATTCTGTGCTTAAAGAAATTATATGGAAATATGGAAAGAATTAAACAGGAAAGATAAAGATTTTCTCTTGGATAGCCCCTAAACTTCTGTCACAATTTTACTGTCATTAAATCAATTAAAAAAAAAATCCTGAGTCCTCTTGCATCTAACATAGCTGAAGGTGAATAGACTCCCCAAACTTCTCAGTCATTGCTTTTACAGCTTTCTGCTTGGTCCTACAGAAATTGTGGCACAACTTACCTGTTGAATGAAGGGGAAAAATAAGATACCCGTCTTTCTTGAGATGAAGTATGTATCCCAGAAGAATTAAATTGTTTCTATTAATTCTATCTATAATAGACCTATAGCAGGTTGGAATTTTTTCAGATGTGAAAATAAGGACTTTATAAAGTGCATGAAGAAATGTATTTGTGTTACTCTTTACCCAATGTAGGTCAGCACAAAAACATTCATAAAATACAAAGATGGATTAGTTTATTTCCCTCAGAAGAATAAGCACAGGACTAGGAAGCTAGTTTGGGATATTTCTTGAAATGTGTTTGGGCATCTTTCAGGATCTGTACCTTATCTCCCCATGAAGCCACATATTTTAGAAAGACAAGATAAATTACTTCTGTAATATGATAATATTGATTATAATTAACCAATTATTTAATCAGACAATTTAGTCAATTCTCACAAACTGAAAGCAGTAGGAACATATTTTCAGGATTTTAGTTTTCACTTGGGTTTTGTTTGGTTGGGGTTTTTTTTCTGTTTTGTTTTTTGTGGGTTTTTTTAAACATTATTTTTCAAAATCTTAAGTGCCTAATGGTGATTAAGTACTTGCCAGATTTCATTATTATAAAATCCTCGAGGTGACAAAACACAGGAGTGTGAGGAAAAATCATTACCTAAAGTTAGAAAGAATTTCTGCTCCCATACAGAAACAGAATGGGATACATTTTTTTAATCCTGAAATAGAAAAAAACAAACTTTTATGCTGGAGACATTTACATCATAATAATTCTAGATAAATTTTTAATTTCATAAAGATTACAAACACTGAAAATATCACCCTATATTGGAAGTGATGACAGAATGTTGATTATAGTGTTGTGACTGTGACCTTGTAATTACTGATGCCACATACACCAGCTGTGATGAGTATCTATGAACACGAGTTGAGCTCCTGCCAGACTATGAGCAGGACATAGAATTTTGCAGTCCATACCAGTGTGCTACCTAGTGAAAAAGAAATATTTAGTGTTTCCTTTATCTTTTTGGGTTTTTGAGGTTTTTTTCCTGTGGTGGTTGTGGGATCTTTTTATTGTTTTTGTGTTTGTTTATGTATAGTTTCTTCTAGTGATGAGTTCAACTGGACATAAAGGTAGAGGCAAAATGGCAACCCATTGCTAAAATTTACACCTGTATGGGAAGGGATGTCTGCAAAGCTGCATGTGTGTCTTGGAACACTGTCAAAACATTAAACAGTGTCTATCTATTGCTTTGAAGCTGAGATAAATACTGGGTTTTGAGAAGAGAGGAAATTGAAGTCATAAGCATTGATCCACATTGAAATGGCTGGATTGTAACCACGTAATAAACTCCTCATGGAAGAATCGTAAGTGAAGCTGGTTTTCACTGTTACAGAGAAAGGAATCTGTATTGCAGAAAATGAATGAGAAGGCTTCTCTATTTGGTGTTATTTATTGAACAAGATGTGCATACCTATTATGATTTACACATGATAAACTGAAATAACATGTCAGTGTTGAGCTTAATGATTGCATTTATCCTAGCAGAACTGTATCATCTTCTGAACACTTACTTGAAAGTTGAATTTGTACTATTGAAGTGTTTCTTGTAGCAATATGAGTTCTTTTGTATATTGGGTTCTTTAGACATTAAAAAAAAAAAAGCACCAAAAAAATCCTATTCTGCACACCAGGCAACTTTAGAAGTCAGAGGAGTGTGCTTTTTATTGTCTGTTTGTTTATTTGAGCTACTGTTTGTTTGTCTGCTTATGACAATTATTCTTGGAATGAATGAACACTGAATACATTTTATTCTAACCCTTAGAGCTTTATGCATCCTGGGTTTTATCTGTAAAGTTGCAAACAACCCAAATTTAAATACTGAACATTAAAAATAATCCAGCTTGACTGTTTAAATTACTTATGCATCTACAGTGCATGCTCTCATGATTGTGTTCCTTGTAAAATATTACCATATGAAATCAAACAGACAATTAAAGTTCACAAATGCAGGGAAAATACATTACCAATGTGACATTGTAATTTAGTGACAGATACTGTATGGTAACATTGTACTGGCCCACAGCCAGTGAATTTTTCTGTGCAGATGGTCCCTGCACCTGCAAGCTATTGGAAGGTACCATGTTTTGAATGCTATGTTTAGATCTCATGAGAAGGCCTTCTTTGAATGTTAATGCAATGCCCAGAAATTTTAGCTTGTAGCAGTTATTTCTACTATGATGAGTCTGAGTTTTGTTTATTCCTCTATTAAAAAGTGATCATGTTGGAAACCTGTGTTGCTAAAAGAGTGAAGTTTTAAGAGGCTATGATATGTGAGTAACAAGAAAGTATCAAATATGCCAGTGGTTTGTGTATTTTGCCATCCCTGGCACTTGCTTATATTTGGTTCAAAATAGATGTTACCTGCTCTGCTACAGCTTCAAGCCAACTATTTGAACTCATTCGGCACAAGTCTCAGTAGTTACATAAGAGCATTCAAAGTATAATGTCTTTCTGTTACATTGTAATGTTATTTCTGTATCAGTATGCTGTTCAAGAAACATATTTAGAGTACAAAGTTATCACATTTATGAACTCCATTTCAAAGTCCATAAAATGTGTATTGGCCTATGTTTTGTACTTACCCATGTCATCTGTCTTCAATAAAAATTACCTGTTTCAAGCATGATGCTTGTATAGTACCATAAATAAAGGAATTAGCAAAATTAGTAACTAATCTTTCTTTTAACAGCCACATATGATTGTGCTACTTCTACCCACTTTTGTCTTTTTATGCCTTTTAGCCCACTTTATCAAGAATAAGAATTTGTAAATTGCTTATAATAAAAAATAATTTGATAGAAGTTATTGAAGAATAGGTTTTAACCTTGCATTCAAATTTTGAGGTTTTACATGTGAGAAATTGCTACAAAGTATTCAAATGTGGGGTTTTTTTTTTCTTTTTCAAGTGGCTGCACATACTTTTAAGGATGTTTTCCTTCAGAGAATCATGTTTTTATACAGTTGAAACATTAAAAGCATGGTATCAAATTTCTACACTTTTAAAATTATTATAAGTTCTTTCCAGAGTACTTTGAAAATTTATTCAGTTCAATGCTAATTATAATTCTCACTTTGAATTAAAAATGTTTTATTCATATATTGTAAAGTTCATGGAAATGAGAGATTTTTAGTGGGAAGACAGGAGGTTTTTTAGTACGATCATGATTTTCATTTCCTAAGCAAAGTATGCAACTGCAGTTTTTGAAAGCATTAACAAGACCATATCCCTCCATTCTGAATTGGGAATGTCATTAATTATCAAAGATCAACTGGAAAACCCATCAGAACCCAAAAGGGGGAGAAAACATTACAACCACTGCAAATCATCAGTCTCAGATCCAAAACACAATAGTCTGAGCTTTCTTTTCTGGATCAGAAGTCACAGAATAAAGGAACTAGGGCAATATGGACTCTGAAGAATTTGAGAAGTTCTTGCTACGCACAACCAGAACAAATACCTTTTGAACTGACAGCATTTCTTGTAGAAATGCATTATCTCGGAAAGGTTTTCAAGCTATTATTATAGACTAGATATCTCACTGACATTAATTTTATGAGGTATGTTTCAAATGTCTGAAAACCTTGGTGCAAATCAGAAACTCTGCTGCTTATCATCCACACTATTTGTTGTGCACAGAAGACATGAAAAGATTGGTCAGGTCAATGACAAAAAGCAGACAGGTAGATAAATTTCAGTTTTGGAATCATATGAACAAAGTACATATTGATGGAGATAAATATCAAAATATCAGTTGATGAAGAAAGGAATCAAACTGATGCTGACCAGAGGGAAAATAGAAGTTCAACACATACCCAGAATGCAGCATTCTCACATCCATGTTGTTAGAGACATTTGTGTATGGAACACAAGGTTTAATAGGGCAGGAAAATTATGCTAAATCACAGCAGATTAACCTGCCTAAGACCCAATTAAAGGATAAACTCATAACTGTTTAACATTTGCACACAAGTGCACTGACACAAAGTTAAAAAATGAGAAGGTAACACCTGAAGATTTAAGCCAATAAGTGTTGGCTGTCAGGGTTAAGTACAGCCAATTTCTTCATCAATGCATGGGGTTGGGTTTTTTTTTAACTTCAAGTCAGATAAACAGAATTACATTTTTTTTCTGTAATTTTACTACTATGCTATTTCTTAGGGTTTTGGAGGATAACAGAATTATACTCATCTATTCTTCAATGGGAGTTTATTATGATTAAGAGCAAGTGCTTATATCCTGCAGAATGCTGAACAAGAAACACATGAGTTTGTGTCGTTTTTCATTTCTTTGTTTTTATTTGTGTTGCTTGTTTCTGGTGCTACAGATTAACAGGAAGACTGAAGTCCTCCTGTGTGCCTAAAACCAGATTACATTTTCAGACTTCAGATAATTACTCTTTCTAGCCTTTTAGACACCTGTGTTCAGATTCATGTAGAATATGAAATATTGACAGTGTAGGTATTTTTTAGTTGTGAGTAAATTTCAGTAGAACTGTCTGTTGAGTGCTGATAATGTGGGTCCACTATCCTTTTTTTTTCTTCTTTTTATTTTTTTTTCTCACAAATTCAAATGGTAATTGATTTAACTGCTACTCAGTGTAGATCAACTAGTGTTCATTGCAGTCATCAGCCTTGTATGTATGTTCTCTGGTGAGAGCAGAATAACAACATCAATTTTCAAAACCAAAGTTTGCTGGTAGAGTTTGGACCAATGACTGCAGCTGAACTTTCTATGTGCAACAATAAATGGAATGATCTTGAAATTAAGAAAAAAAGACTACCTAAAAATCTCATTCAATAGACAAGATTGAAAATTCAGCTGTGATTTTTAAAATCTACTCATAAAAATACAGTTAGGTACTTTTTTTTTTAATAATGAAACAGCAAAGAGGTTGGGACATTTAAGTTTACGTTTTTAAATTGACTGAAGTACAACCAAAATGCAATTGCACCTAGTTTGGATTTTCCTTGCATTTTATTTTTTCCTTTACTTCAGTCTCCTCATCAGTAGCCTTCATCAAAGTTAGAGACAGGATATGTTATTTCTGACCTTATGACACCATAACATATATAGTGAATCCCTGAGTTGTAAACAGAGGCATTTTGCTTTAAAAAAAAAAAAGAGGAAAATCAGCTTGAAGTTATTGATTGATAGTTAATTTAAAAGAAAACAAGTTAATGGTATTCTTAGGGGTACATATACATGATGAATGAAATATCAAAAGAAGAAAATATTCCTAATTCATTTTTTACTATTTCAGATCACAATGATTATTGAAAAGAACTAATAAAGGGAGAGAGCCATTTGCAAACGTGCTGTTGTCTTCCCTCCTGCCCCATAAATACATTGCGAGAAATTATACCATAATGCAAGTGCTATAACCTTTAATCCTCCCTTTTCTCTGTAGTCCTGGCAAAGAGGGGAGCCAAGTGAGATGCCAGGTAAAGATGTTGCAGAACCTTCCAGTCACAACACAGTTTCAGTGTGTTTGCCTGTACTTTGTATTAACTACTAGAACTGGCGAAGAATTTTCTGCAAGAATGATTTTTTCATATGGAACATACTTCCAGAGTGGTACAAAAGCTGTAGATATTTTAAATTAAAACCACATTTTTCAAATAAAATCAGCTATGGAAATAGGCAAGTCATAGTGACAAGGCAAACAGTCAGAATGAAATTGAATGATAGGAAATTGTATGAGAGAAAACAGAAAGGCTGAATGGCCCAAATTTTCATTACTTAACCTGGCTTCCTGACTAAGCCTGAAAATCAGCTCATTTTGTAGCTCTGAACGTCCAACTTTTGAAAGATCATTGCTCAAAAGCACTAATCAAAATGATTGTGTCTTCATAAAGCAAGACAGAATTCTATGATTCCAAACAAATCCAGAGCAGGAATTTTTGAGAAATTGTTTTTTCTAATATGATGAGGAAAATACTTCATTTTTTATTTTTCCCATCCAGGAATTTTGACACTTTTTTATTGAAAAAGAATTCTGTTCCCCAGTTATCTTCTGCACACATATGTCTATGTGATCTGCCAAACGTGCAGCACTATGTATCTGAGGCAATGGTAGACAAGCTCACTAAAGAGCCAGGAATTGTACCACTACCTTCACCTAGACTACTGCAGATTGTTCTTCAAGATATCTTTCCTTTTAGAAGCCCACGTTACTTCACAGTGGAGTAACACTTTAGAAATATGCCATGTAAGTCTATACAACATTGGTTTGTTCGATTTTGAAGACTTTAAGACAAGCAAGAATTTTAGAAAGGTACCTTAGAGTTGTAAATACAAGGTTCAGAGGTCTTGATGTTGATATTTGCTACTAGCCCACATTTTGGTATTTATTGGTTACAACATACTTGTGGGCTTATTGAACCCTAACCAAAAACAGGTGAAAATTCAGACCACAGCTTAAGTTGTAAAGAATTTGTGTTCATATCACTGTATCTGTGCTACAAGGCAGGGTAAACTGATGAGCGTTAGATGCAAACTATCTTGTGTATTTGGAATAATCTAGGTTGATAATGCACTGAAAAGAATGGCAAATTAGTCAACATTATGGTTGCTGCTGCTGCAGGTAAGATGCTTTTGATACCTAAACTACTTTATTTATGCATTGTCCTCTGTACCTCTGTACATCTCTGCCTCTTTAGAGCAGATAACAGCTCAGCCAAAAAAGTTACTAAAGATCTGAAGATGATGTTAGCAAGAAGTAGAGCAAAGTCAGGGCTTTATTTTCTTTATTTCAAGCTTTCAGATAAGCAACTTCTGAATGTTCACCCTTTTTTTTTTTTAATTTAATCTCCATTTAAAAAATTGCAATGCTTCCGTTACCTTCTGTTAGGTTTTTGTATGCCAGTGCTTTAATCAGTGGCTTCTATTTCCTGGCTTGTCAGTATAATGCTAATGTAATTAAAGATATTCATCCTTGCAAAATATATGCTGTAATATTAATGTATCTAATTGTAAAAAACACTGGGAAGTATTGTACATCAGAAAAGTGGAAGGGATTATGAAAAATGTGCAAAAGAGAATAAAAGAAAAAAAAATAACTGTTCACACCAGGACATTTTCTGCTTTTGTACTTTGGAAAAAAGTAATATAGCCTGAAGTAGAGGTTTCTCTGTAAAATCAGACAATTTAAGATGAGAAATCTAAGGTTTTTCTCACCTAACAATTCAGATGTCTCTTTGCATTAGCTTGTTTAAAATAAGTGTTTGATGCCATTCTATAATAACGATTCATACCTGAAGTTGAAGTAATTTTTCCATTGGTTTTTCTACCTGAAAGCCTAACATGGAGATAACATTAAATTATCATTTTCAGATGAAATTTAACTAAACAGAGATATTATTTGAAAATATTTAGCAGTCAGCTAAATACAGATATATATTTCTAGATATGATTAAATGATTAATTCAGTAAGCATAATTTTTTCCACTAATATTAGATTTGAAGCAATACTTCAATCTGTGAGCAATACCTCAATGTAACTTTCCAACACATGATTGAAAATAGGAAATATACAGTAGAGTGAATCAAATTTTCTTAATTTTATAATTGTAATGAACTTTACATGATATTTATTAGCAAATTAGTTGCCCTTCAAAAAGAAAGGGACTATAAATATCTGTACCTAAAAGTTTGTGATGTAATCTCTGAAGCACAGAAGTGGGAATAACGTAGGTGCCTATTCTGGCAGCAAAAGAGGATAAATATGGAGATCCTCTCAGATCTTTAAATTTCACAGTATCATAGAATAGTTCAGGTTGAAAGGGACCTTTGGAGGTCATCAGGTTCAACTCCACTGTAATGAGCAGGAATATCTTCTACTAAATCAGGTTTTCTCTAGTTACGTATTCTATAACAGAAGTCTTGCACGTGGTGGCTTTAAAGAACAGAGGCATTTCAATGTTCACATATTAAAAAAATGATCCTTAGGTCATTAATACACAAACACATGAAAAGTTAATTTCCAGAAGTGCAGGGCAATAAAAACAAGGCCTGTCCAAACTTTCTTTATCAATAATTAAAGAAGTATGTATATGTGAAGTGCTTTTTAAGTAATGAGTGTTAGTTATAAATATTTAACACTTGCACTTATGAAATATGCCCTAAATTATGTCCAAATGTTAACAAGAATGCCTTATACTTGACAGAACAATGAAGCCCATAAATATTTCAGAAGTGTGCGTCTGACAGGTGGAAGCTGAGAAGATGCATCCTGTTCTTTGTTTTCTGACACTGCAACCCTCAGGTCTGTGCTCCCTGAGCTTAATACAAAGACCTTTCTATCCAAAGCCAATATCAGAGCTGTTAGTAAATTTCCTTTGGAGTATGTTATCAGGCAAGTACAAGTTGCCTCACCAAAATCATGGGGCAAGAAATTCAAAGCACATAAGCATTGGCTCAATCCATCCCTGGGCTGACTGCCTTCTGTGTGTTTATCTTTATTAGGAATAAAGTTCATAGGAAGTTCACAGGATGTTGATTTCCTATTCCCTTCAAGAGGGAATTAATTGCTTGTCCTCAGGAGGTGCTCAGCATCTGTTGCAACAATGTCTTGAAGAATTACATGCCAAGAAAAAAATAAAAATAAGCATTCTAATACAGTAGGAGATAACTGATAACATTACAACTGTAATTAGAACAGTTAGCAATCAAAGAAAAAAAAGAGGAAAAAATAGAAAAGCATTTATAGATAAATTCTACACTTAACTCAATGTTTCAATTTTAAAAACTGAGGTGTTTGGAACTGTAATCCAGGTTTTGTCCTTTTTGATGTTACTTTAAGTATAGGCAGAAAATTTGAAGAAAATAATATGGCCTATTCCGGGAAGAAAAGAGTGAAGACACCAGCTGAAGACTCCTGCTATAATGTTGAATAAGATCTTTTCTAACTTTCCCTCTTGAAGTTTTTCTATCTGAAAAAAATGGAGAAATTTCTCCTGGGACATCCCTGAGAACTGTGAGACTTATGTTTGCTGACAAAGGTGACAGTATTAATGGATAAGGTTTTCAGTAATGCTAGAGGAATAATTTGCATGGAAGAATAAAGTTCAAAGTAAGAGTGTTGTATTTATCTTCAGGGAGAAATTCCAACTTTTCCTGAGCTTTTTTCTGGCAGAAAATTTCAGCTTTACAATAGTCAATGATCCCTTCTATCACTATAACAATAAAGTCAGAATTTCACCCAAGGAGTAGAGAACAGTTAGAATATTCAGTGTATTCCGCCAAAAGGTTATTTTCAAAGACTTCAACTTCCTGTTCTTTCTCTCTCTCTTATGGTTCCCACAGAGCCTACAGCAGATATTTGGGTATAAAACCATATAAAAGGTGATCTTTTCCCCTATGAAAATATCAAGCTTAATTGCTTTATGAAAGGCCTGTGGGGCTTCCACCTCTGTTCACCTAGGCCTCCCACTACCATGAAATAGTCCTCGGATCTGTTCAGTTCCCTCACTGCTTTATACTGATTTTCTAAAAGCATTTCTTCTTACCCCAATCCTCCCTCCCCCACCACTCATTTTCCATTTGAATTGTGAGTTGTATTAGCATATCTTTTATAACCTTTTCAGTAGTACTGTACATATCTTATCCAAATGGAACTCCTGCAGCTCACAGATAACAGTAAATGCAGAAGAAAATCTCAAATACAGATTCCAAAGTACTTCTTGATATGATCAGAGTGGGTCCAGCTGGCATTCATTTCTGAAATGCAGAACCCTAAAAGGAGTGAGGCTCATGCCTCATCAAAGGCTGAAGAAATAGTGACAGAGCAGTACAGAGAATAAGAAGATATTTACATGCACCGTTCATTTTTGTTTGAACTTTCTCATGTGATCTGAGTTGTCAAAATGAGAGGTTAAGGATGTGCAATATATGTTGAAGTTGGACAATTGCTTACATTTTAGCATAATGGTAATAAACATAATGCTTCAGCATTTGTAGTGGTTCAATTACATTATGTATATGTCTCTTATATAATGTAAATCTGAAATGCATGTTGACTACAGAAAATTTTTGCCTTTTCATGCCATTACCTGCTTTCCAAAAGTGAATGTAGGTCATAAAACCTAACAGGAGGATCACAGAATCATTGTATCATTGTGGTTAGAAAGGACTTCCAAGATCATCAAATCTAGCATTCAACTGAACACCGCCATGCCATGTAAACCATAGCCCTGTGACATGTTGAGTCATTTCTTCAACACTTCCAGGAATCATTACTCCCCACTTCCAAAGTGGACTCCCTATAAATATTTTAAGATTAAGCTAAATTTGCATGTATACTTATGATTCAGGAGAAAGAACATCTGAGAGCTCTTGTTATGGTTACAGTTCCCTGTTATGACTTTACTTTGGACAGAGATAAAAGTAAAAACAGACCCTATATAACCTGTCATAAAAAGGGCAGGCTTAAAACATATTAAGAACATTTTAATGGTATTAATTTATGTGAAGGCTACATCCATTTGACTGTACTATTTCAACACTGTCAGTGAACCTTTTCCAAGTTTACTTTCTTCTTTTAGGATTTTTCTTCAGTTATTCTAGATTCTTCTTCTTTCCTTTTTCCTGCGAGAAATGTTGATATCCCATGTTTCACCAGTCAACAGTAACTCTTGAGATATACACCATTGCAGACTTTGACATGGTTTGCTTAAACAGCAGAGCAAATAATTGAAACTAGTTACCTTGAAATCAGCTGAGATTTCAGGAGGCCTGAAAAAAAAAAGAGCTGTTTTGTAGCTGAATGATTTCCGAGCAATCTGTTTAGTTCTGCATGTGCTTCAACTCAATTTCATGGTAATTTCATAAGGAGGTTTTATTTTAATCCAGTGTGCCACAGAGTTGAGGCTTTTACCTTTTTATTTAAGTAAGTAATACTTGGAACATCTTTTATGCTACTTTAGGTAGAAATATGAATTATTATTGCATCACATCTTCAATTTTTTTGTGTTTCAAATATCTCCCAATAGTTTCCCAATTAGTTTCCTTCCCAACACATAGTAGTTAACAATATATATAAAGTTATCCATTTAATTCATTCAAGTGTTTTTCCTCTTACCTTGTTTTTTCGGGATTTTTTCCTCGAATATTAATTTGTGACATGGATTCACTTAGCTAATGACAGACAACTAATGTAAGGCTGAAGTAAATTGAGCAGTGGGGCTGAGGTCAAATCTGGGAGAAAAAATTTTTGTGTTATAATGAGTTCTTAGTAATTGAAAGATGACTGTTTGAAATTCAGGTTATAGTGAAAAATTCCAAAGCTAAATTATAGAAGTGTCTCAAACAAATTTGATTTCTCTCTGGATCACTCTATTGTTCATGTTTACCAAGGAAGAATATTTGTTGAGCTGAGGAAACACAAACAACAAAAGTGAATCTAGAGATTAATGAAGGAAAAAAGGAAGAATACAAAATTGTCTAATTGTATTACATTATTCATAGTATTTTTTAAAGTAAAAGGTAGAAAGAACAATTTTACTGACAAAATAGAGGCAAATATATTGAACAGTACTTTTAGACCTCCTGGCCCTGAAGAGTTATATAAAATACTCATGATGTTGTCCACTGCACATAGATAAATGTTTTCTCTTACAAAAGATTTACTTTTTCTGTTGACAAAAAACCACAAAAACCAAAAAACACTACCATTAATATGAAAAGACTGCATTTTTTTTCAGTATAGTAATGGCCTTTGAATATGGTTCTTCTATATCAGTGGAAAAGGGTAAAGCACACTTCCTTTCCTGTTGAGTCTGGTTGTGATTCAGGCTTGAGGACTTGGCTGAAAATCAGGCTAGATAATATGGACTTAATATATTCTCTCAAGCAGTGTACTTTTTTGTTTATATCCTTGGTCTATATGAAGATGAATCCTCAGTGATGCTCACTTGTTAGCCTTCTACTTTTGCCAAAACTCAGGATGGGGTTATTTGCTTGCATTTGTTCTCTTTGTATTCTGCATATCTGTATAGAAAAAATTAGGCTGAATAATTTTATTCACATGCATATAAAGTTTGCTTTTTTTCCTCTCTTTAAGATGGTTGAAATCAACCCTTCAATTCACTATCATTGTGGAATTTTCACTGTTGAGGATGCTTTTTTTAAATTTTCTTTTCTTTTTTATCTTTTTTCAAGAAAGGCTGCTAAGGTAACTCAAATCTTAATCAATTCCAGGAATGTCTGTATCAAGTTCTAAATATCTAGTAAAAACCTACCCCATCAAAATTAAGATTCAGTCTAAATACACCAGGAAGGACAAATTCATAACATTTGTCCAGGTGTCACATAGTAACTTAAATGAGGAAGGAAATTTGTGGAAGACCATCCTCAGACAGTTCAGTTTATCAAAATACATAAGGGTTTTTTGAAGTACAGTTGTGTTAGCATATGCCCAGAAAAAATGAAGAAGGACTTCATATTTGGCGGGAATCTAAAACATAATGTATTATGAACATTATTTAAAAAAATGGTCTGCCTTACACGGTTCTTGTTACATCATGAACATTGCCTCACTTCCAGGGTTTAAGTCTTGTTTCACAATACAAACTGCAAAAGTTTCCATCAAATACTATGGAAAAGCTGTGAGGAAAATAAATATCAGGAAGACTTAGCTGAAGATACATGAAAATGTAGCTCAAATATAGAATATGACGTCGTATAATCTGATGCTGACATACAATTTGTCAATAGCACTGAGGAAAGATACAGCAATAGCTTCCACTGTCCAATCCCCACCCTTTTTTTCTACAAAGGAATTGTTCTCCAGGGCATCAATTGAAATCATGTACAAAAGAAATGAGGTTAGTATTATTAATTTACTTTCTTCACAACTGAATAGCCATAGCTTTATTCTTTTATTCCCCTCGGCACTACTTTGTTCCATTCTTTAATAACAGCAAATGTGAAAAATCAGGATTTGTTCTATTCAGCTTCATTTCACTTTGAGTGCTGTAGGAAGATGAGATTTGAAATTGTTCACTGTAATGTATAGGATGTCTGGTGGATTCACTTTACTGATGATGCAGTATTATTTCAGAGGTCTCACTTCAGGATGCATACTTTTATTAGAACATTAAATCTTTAACTCTTGACTCTTTCCGAGTGGCATCCAACAAATTCAAAGGAAGATATGGAAGGAGAATTCCTCTTCAGATAATTTTGTTCTCAATGTACATACAACTTGTCCAAAAAAAGAGAGGAGAGGAGAGGAGAGGAGAGGAGAGGAGAGGAGAGGAGAGGAGAGGAGAGAAAAGAGAAGAGAAGAGAAAAGAGAAGAGAAGAGAAGAGAAGAGAAGAGAAGAGAAGAGAAGAGAAGAGAAGAGAAGAGAAGAGAAGAGAAGAGAAGAGAAGAGAAGAGAAGAGAAGAGAAGAGAAGAGAAGAGAAGAGAAGAGAAGAGAAGAGAAGAGAAGAGAAGAGAAAAGAGAAGAGAAGAGAAAAGAGAAGAGAAGAGAA
>NW_005054418.1:0-7396 GCF_000277835.1 Geospiza fortis | reverse complement strand
AAAAAAAATATTTATTTCTCACAACTGATCTATTTCATATCTGCTGACGCAGGGTTTGAATTTCTGCCACTGATGCAAATGAATGAATAATTTACCTTCCCAGAATTTTCAAGGATGATAAATTAACATATAAATTAACTACATTTTAAAAATATTCATTGGGTAATAACAACAACTAAAACAAAAAAACTAAATTAAACTCTGAAAAAAACATGTATCTGGGGTAAAATCAAACTTTTTTCTTTCATTTAAAAAATTGCAAAATTCTTTCAGAACTGAAGTAAGCCACTTTTAAATATACCCAAAATGCTTTCCTTCTATTTGGAACATTTTAACTGCTTTTGAGAAACACGAAAAATGGAAACTTGGAAAAGAAAATCTGCTTCCCCAAAGCAAAGGATTAGGTACCATATCGGTTTCTCTGGGTCTGTATTGAAGGCACTTGAGATGTTAGTTCATGTTCAGACTCAAGTGTTTATTATTTCTTATCAGTAAAACAGTCTCACTACTGTGAGTTTGGCAATTTTCATTAGAAGACACAAAATGGCTAACAATCTCTTGTTACAAGGTCTTTTAAGACTAAACTATCCAATTGAGAACTGACACCAAGATTATTTTCCCTTTTAACCCAATAACTGATCCCAAAGAGCCCACAATGTGGACTTTTCTACCCAATTACAAAATGCCACCAAAACTCACGAAGAAGAAGGAAGAAGAAACATGAAGAAGAAACACAGGATGACATCCGGTGCCCTCCATCTTGCTTCCATCATACTAAAAATCATACTAAAAATCAACATACTAAAAATGCCAACAACATACTAAAAATTCCAAAACCTGAATTTCTCACCAAGTGATACACCTACATTACTCTCTATAATCTATTTCACATTTTTGTGGATTCTAGTCTGTCTAGACGTCTAGGAAACTTTCTCCATAACTGTGGGTCAAAGTCAGTGCTTCTCTGAGGGTCGGGGCACCCCAGAGCAGACAGAGAAATATTCCCAGTGCTATAGGTTTCCACAGTACCCAAAAAAAGAAAGTCCATGTGATGATCAATGAATGTAGAGGTATTCACTAAAGCTGCAAGAGAACTGTTTTTCATCATTCTTCTTACCTGATTTACAGTAGGGTTGAAAAGGTAGGCTTTCTGTCTCATAAATTAATAGGCTGATCATGAATTAAAAAACATCCAGGAGTGCTTGGTCTGCACTGATCATGCTGATCCACTGAGGAGCTGAAAGTCCTTTGGGACTGGTACCGGTAGTCCTCTTCTTTTAGGTAAATGGCTTTAGGTGATTGAGCATTCCCTGCTCCAATTTCTTCTTGCACAAAGCTGGAAGTATTTCTGCCTTTCTGAAAAAGTGTCTCAGAGTGGTTCCATTCATTCCCGTGGAAACTTTTGACAACTGGATCCTAGGGAAGCCTAAGATAGAAAAGCAGAAACAGGTGTTGAGGAAAAAAAATTGGGAATTTTTTTTCTTCTTATTTCTCTGCATTTTCAGGTCCAGAACTATTTTCAATAATTTTTCAATAGGCAATGCAACAAGCTCTACTTGCTGCAAAGAGACACTGTGTTTATTTTTCTGGAGATACCATTGAGGGGATGCTTAAAATTTGCTAGAACAAATACCTCGGGTAGTGCCTGAAGAGAAAAAAAAAACCTTACTGTTTCCTAAGATATCATTTAGTGTGAAGTCAAGAAGATTTTCATTGAAATCTCATTTATTTCTCTACACCTAGATAGTGGAGAGAAGTAAAACTTTTTTTTTATATTTAGCATGTGCTATTGGGACTTGGACTTACTTTAGGAAGCTAGAAATATCTGTAAAATCCCCTGAATAGCTTCTTCTGACTACAGATCACAAATTTAAGGTACTGATAGTCCTTTGTAAGGCAACTTGCAATCTCCTGAGCATACCAAGTAGCTCCAAGTAAAAAGAGCTGAGGCTTGATAAGAGAAGACAACTGTGTATAGTCACTGAGAATAAGACATAAAGAATTTCCATCCAGGATAATGGGAGTATATATAGAGAAGGACGGAAGTAGCCGGTTTTGGTTTTTCTTCTGAAAGAACCACCAAACTCTTAAAAAGTCCCTAAGAGAATAAAAAAATCTCTAGGGTATGTCTTCTCCTGAAGACTGTAGACAGACTCTCTCCTCTTTAAAAAAACCAGTCTGAATCACCACAGACCTGTATGTTGTGGAAGCTGTTTCCACAAAGATTTTTCAGTAATCTGATGATTCGTTACTTCAGAACACCGAATGTTAGAGTAAGCTGTGAGGATATGGACTTCAAATAACTCTGCAGGAGTAAGATCATTATATAAGGATCACCTCCATTAAAGACATAGCTTTCTACTCACCTAATGGATGAATTAATACAAGGCTGAAACTTGAAGAGAATATGCATTTTTGAAATTAGTAGTATAAACCATTTTTTGTTGTATCAAAATTTATATGTAATTGAAAATGCTTTAATAACTAATTTTACACTTTATTTATTATTATTTTTTATGAAAGGTTTTAATTCTATCCTGGACTGAAACTAGGTTTATAAACATCATAATTTTGCAAATGCAGTTCTGGGTTTCAGCTACAATCACATGCAGAGTCAATTTTGTGATTTCCTTATTTGCAGTAATTACTTATGAATTTTGAGTAATAAAAAAGGACCTGGATTTTGTGATGAGGAACACTACTATAAAATGAGTTAGACAAATGTACACAATTAAAACATTTCATCTTATTCATTCCAATCTTTCCTTTCTGTATTTATTATTTTTATTATTTATTAATGATACTTAAGTATGACATCTTCTTAGTCACAAAGCATTTTATAATACATAATTGTCTGCTAATTCTGTAGCAAATGTTTAACTTGAACAGTTCAATAATGGATATTAATTTATTTAATCATAACATGCTTATTTTAAAAACTAAATAAATGCACTATGATTATACAGCTATCACTTTAATTTTGTAAATGTAATACACATACTAATAAGTATATGTGATTCGTTTAAATGCTGTATCTATAGTATGACAGGCTTATATATATGTGTGTTTATATATATATATATGTAATGTGTTTGCATATTTTTATCAACATAATGAAATCATACTTGAGAAGAAAAAAAAGCTTTGGACGGTAACACTTTCTAGTGGCAGTTGTATAAGAATTTTTTGAAGCCTGATCATAGAGAGAACCTGTAGATATAATTTTTAAGGGTGGAATAATAATTTTTAAAAATTGACTGTTCTTTTCCTTTTTAAACCATATAAACCACTCCAGTCTGGACAACTGGAACAAAAAAAATACCTTTTAGCAGTTATTTCACATGAAATTCTATCAATACATATAGGGGAGAGATTACAAGATGCTGATATTTATAGTAAAATGGAAATTGATTTTCAAAAGGGAAGAGATATAATGAAACGCATAGATTTCCACTTAGACATTCTGTTATTGTCCCTAATCAATGCTGAATTTTAATTTCACAATTTTCTGCTTAACTGGATGATATCCTATTCCAGAATATCTTCCATGATGTTTGGATTTCTTACTAAACAATCCTTCTCTCATTTGTATGCAAACTTACAAATTAATATATTTTTTTCAAATAGTGTTTTTAGTTGTTTATTGGGGTTTTTTTAGAGGAAAATGGCAAAAAGCACCCCCCAGTTCCCCCAAATATTGCATGTAGCTTCATAGAACTTATTTTCTTTACCTAACTTCAATTTTATTTTTGGCAGATTTTTGAACAATCTTCCTTAGAACTGTCTGCAGGAACTTTCTTAGGGTACAGTATACAGTATATGAAATTGAAATAGTATGTATTTCTATATAAGAAAATATTAAGGAGGAGTTCTTAGAATTGGTAACTCAAAATGGTAATACATAAGTTTTAAAATTCAGAATGGTAATAGTGTTAAACAAGCAGTTGGCCCTACATGATAACTTTAATAGAGTTATTAAAGCTATCAGTTCCAGACCCTGTAGCTGAAAAACTGTTTTCTAGACCATTTTTTACTTAAAAAGTCAATTGGATCTACCATAGAAATCCCATTTTTACTGTTCTAAGTAGAAATGGGATCTTAGTGAAGATCTGATTTATTTTTTAGGCTATAGGTTGAAAGAAGATATTTTGGAAAGGAAGATGGCAAAAGAAGTAGCAAAGTGAGGAGCAGAAATACTCTATAGCACTTGTAGAGCAAACTGTTTATTGCTGCCTTAGATTAGGAGCAAAAGTGCCAAACTTCAGGCTATTTTATTCTGAAAATGTTCAAAACAAATGTCATGCTCTTTGAGGACCCCAGTGCAAGCACATTTGCAAGTAAAAATTCCTCTATAGGCATAAAATAATGCTTTAAATTATAAAACAATTTAAATGATTGTTCTTCTGGCTCACAGGAACAATTTTTAAGGTATTCCATCCCCTCTAAACATAAGGGACCTTATAAGAGATCTATGGGGTAATTGCCTATTCCATTGAAAAGCAAGGTGATATGCAAAAAATATATAAACATCCATAGTAAAAATTATGTGGGTTGTTTTTGTTCTTTTTGATTTTATCCTTTTTAGACATATTTAAATTCTTCTTAGCATGCATTTCAGTATGCGGTCTAATTTCCATCTGTGTTTCTTCAAAGTGAATTTATACAAGTGCATTTCTTGCTGTGTGGTGAAATGGCCCGGAACACTAAACTATACCCTTCTCTATCCATAAGATGAGTTATACTGTTATTTATCACTTTTATGTATTACAGGCACTTACTTCACTCTGACACTTGCATTCTGTTCTAAATTAATTTTATCCATATGTTATCAGGATTGTGACTTGTCACACTTCTAAAACTGCTAAAATAAGAAATTATGAGAAGGGAGATAATTTTAATATCTCTAATGTGAAAGATAATATTATATCTTTTGAGGCACTTATGTCATTTCTGGCAATACCCCTTAAAATTTAGACAAGGATTTTATATAATTAAGGTTGGAAAAGGCCTCTCAAGATCATCTCAGCCCATCTCTCCTTGTGCTTCTCTTTTTATGGTTTTATCTTAGATCTTATGGAGAAAAAATCAGCAATCATGAGTTCATTATTTAGCTCTGCTCCTACTCTCAATGAAGATGTAATGCAAGAGTCACATGCTAACCCAAATTTTGTGTGTGATTCATTTTTTCCCCAGCTTTGCAATGAAGATGTATTATGTTAGCATAATAAATGGATAACAGCCCAATTTTATGAGTTTTTGTGTTATTTATTCCTTTATTAACACCATTTCTCTGCAGAAAAAGTCTTTCTTCAGCTCTTAAATATTTTTCTTGTCAGATTGAATTGAGTGGGACGTCAAAGAGTCAATAGCATACATACTGTCTTGGTTGAGTCTCCTTTGTGTCCATCCCCCCGGGATGATTACTGCTGCACTCTTAATGCATGGATGAAAAGCCGTCTTGTCTAACATCCAAGATAACCTGCTGTGTGCCGTAGGAGACCCATGTACTAAGCTGGTTCATAATGAAGGCAAAACTCATAGGTTTTGACAGACAGAAATTTAAAACTCCTAGGGAGGACGTACTTAAAAGATCTTAAAAGATTCTGCTATGCTTATACTATACCAGTGGGGGATTGTTTAATTTTTGATTTAGCATAGCAATATCTGTAGGGGTTTTTTTGTTTGTTTGTTTGATTTCGTGTGGTTTGGTTATTTTTTTTTTTGGTTTGCTGTAATATGGCAATATTTCTGGGTATTTTTAGTAAAAGAAAAAAAAAGTTTCCACAGAACCTTAAGCTTGTAACTATATACATTATTGTAACACAGTGAAATAATTAATTTCATAAAGTTGCCAGTTCAAATCACTCAATTTGCAAACTCACAAAAACCTCAGTAGCCTTTAGAAAGTGAAGGCCTGTTGTGCAATTTGACTTCATTTAGTGACAAAATTAAATAAATAAAGTATTTAAATTATTAGATTCTTCATAAAATGACTAGCATTGTTGTAGATATACTGTCAGATTTACTAATACGGTCTTTCACATTATTTAACTACCTATAGAATATTTAATAAAATAACTAATTATTTTTTAACCTTAGCAACTATGTCAGAACATAAAGATTAATAAAACAGAGAAGAAAACTATTTCATATGTCAGAAGACAGATGAAAAAACATGATAATTCTTGCAGATAAAATTTTTTTTCAATACAGTCAAGAGACAAGAGTCAAAAGAAAGTCATTCAGTACTGTTTACTCATCCCAGAACTATTGCCTAAGATTGATCAAAGTTTTTTAATTAGTTAAGAAAACTATGTTAGAAAAAGTATATTAAGTGTGCAAATTCATTGATAGTAAAAAAAGATCAATATGTAACTGTTGAAAATATTTAAAAGAAAAAAAAAGGAACTAAACACGGCTATTGAATTTAAGGGCTGAAAATTATTTGGTAAAAAAGCAGTTCTTGAGCACACTCTACCTTCTACACATCATAGATTATTTAAGTTACAGCATGACATTGTCAGAATTTTCTAATGCTGTGATAATGAAACTGAAGAAGTAACAATTCAAGGAAGAACTTACCTAATCGACTACCAATACAGGATACAGAAAACACATTGTCAAGACAACATATATACCTACAGAAAAGCATCTTCTTATTTCAGTAGAAAACCACTAAATATATAATATAAAATTATGAAAAGGAGGTTATGGAATTCGCCTATTGTTCTGCATGCAAATAGAGAAAAGTATGATTTTATTTAAGGAAGGATTGATAATATTCCACGAAATTGAATATTTTGATAAGCAGTCCACAGAGAAAGAGAGAGGAGAAAATGGCACTAAAAAAATTAAATTACTGTCTGTTTCCTTGTATCTGAAAAACAGCAAAAACAAATATATCTTCCATTTAATATTCATAGATATCAATGAAAAACAATAAATCGGACGAGGAAAAAAAGCACGGACTTTGGGAAATACAGGGAATACAAGAAAAGGGACAAAGAATATATGAGGTGAAGACGAAACAACCAAAAGAGGGAAACCTAGGCTCCCACATGTTGAAAAAGCAGGGGAACAAGTCAAGGAGGAAGACACAACTTGGAGGGCAAGATATAAGGCATATGCCATGGATACATTAAAAAAAACAAAAACCTCAAAAATAATCTTGCCCAAAGTGAAAGCTAGCAAAAGGCAGGCCATATGCCATCAACTGCAGGCAGGGGAAGCAGAGCTTGCAAAAATGGATCCTCACTGAAAGCCAAAGCAGAAAAGAAGGACTTACAAACACCCCGAAATGGAGATACCTTAAAAGGAATTGCAAATGGAGGAGAAAAATAAGAAATATCGGAAAATCAGTGACTACAAAAAAATGGACTGGGAATATATCGGGTGC
>NW_005054417.1:2514861-2528949 GCF_000277835.1 Geospiza fortis | reverse complement strand
TACAAAGAAATTGCTCAGTGCTGTGGCTGCTTGGTAGCATGCTTTTGAAGTAGGAAGAGTTTTGGCATGATGGGCAGCTGGTGTTCTGTATTTTAAGGGAAGGCAATCACTTGGTATTTACTTGCTATATCTAGGTCATGTGTGATTGTCCTTTATGGTGGCTTAGTAGCCTGATGCTGATGGCTGACTTCTGCCTCCTGCTTCCAAGGTTCATTATGAACCTATCCTTTCCCCTTGTGCCTCTCCTGGCCCTGGTCTGTCCCTGCTTCCAGTGAGTTAATGCAGCTTGCCAAACCAGCAGTTTTAGGGTTGTTTTCTGCTAATGAATGAATTAAATGAGCTCACTGAAGAATCGAACAAGTGCCAGAAACAAGACTTTGGAAGTCTGGATAAAAAGGCTGGGTTAGACACATAGGGAGGAGGAGGACTCCAGCTGCCTTTGGCAGCAGCCAATTATTAACTCTTAGCTCACTTTATGCATTTGTGCCCTCCATCTCCCAAACAATCTAGAGCATACTCTGGTGTTCAGATTTCAGTCCAGTGGATAAGTAACTACATTACCTAAATAAGATCCACCCATGAGAGGTTATGACTTAAAAATTTTATGTATTTCTTCTGTTTTTTTTTTTCCTGACATATGTTTTTTGTGTGCTTCTGTCACTAAGAGATGCAGTTTAATGTATTATTCTCTCACCATACATAACATTTGGCACTCAATAATATAATTTAGGTTATAGTCTGGATTATTTTACCAGTGTTCAGAGGGGACTAGTTTAGGTTGCAGTCACATAAGTAAAAGACTGTACTATGTGTATGAATTTTTCATGGGATCATGTTGACTAACTTAGGTGAGAAATATATTTTGTATTGTTTCTTTTGTAGAGTGATCTCTGTGAGTTCACAGTCCTTGACTCTTCAATGTTATATATGTTTTAATTGTTTTGTTCTTCTTACCTTATACCTCATCTTCATATATTGTAATTGTTTCTATGCTAAATTTTAGAAACACATGTGTGTTTACTATTCAATCCAGAGCTTTGCAGAGTTGCCTAATAAAACCCAAATGAAGTGATACTCAGAGAAATAGCTTCTAATTGATTCTGCTGAATACAGTAAAATCTTTTGCAAAGAAAAATTTCAGAAAATGTAGTTCTATAATTAGTGTATGATGGCCAACTGACTGCTAAAATTATTTTTAGGGTCTATAATGAGGAAACATCCCAATGTTTTGCCTATACAAAGAGGGAGAAGCATTTTTCTGTATATATCTGTGACCTAATAATTGAGGAGAATGTGCTAACTCCACTTAAACCTAAAAATCATAGCATAAATAATGAAATAAATATATGAATTACATCAAACTTCTCATATTAAAATCTGGTGCATCGGACAAGACAGTACCTTTTAAAATTTTTTATTTAATGCAATTAGATCTACAAATCCAGCCAAGACCTTTGCAGAATTGGTCTAGACAGTGAGGCAATTAGAAATTATGTCTGTCTATAACATACTGAAAAAGGAAGCTTAGGATAGGAATCCCTAAGGGCTGGGTGAGACCCACTACTGTGGGTCTGTGGAATCACAGTGTGGGCTCTGCAGACTTTGCTTGCCCTTGCCTGTCTTCCTCCAGGCACTGCTGATCTCATTTCCATTTGTAACTTTTGATTCACCACTCAACTAACTGCAACTAATATGAATGAAGAAAAAGATGCACAGACAGTTCAGATCTGAAATGAATCTGATATCTCTGGTCAACCAGATGGTTTCAACAGCCCCAAAAAGGGAGAAATGGGTCTGAGTGTACATTACTGCCTGCTGGTATTAGGAGACCGCACTATGGACACATCTGCAAGCTTTTCTTTACCATCAAGAGAATTGGGAGCTTGCAATTTTTAATGATAAACCCACATTTTTCTTAAACGCCATGTGTAGTCACATGACTCCAGGACCTCATTTGGAAAAAAAGAGATCAGATATTAAAATCAGAAAAGCAGTTGCTTGGACCTGGTTATTATTTCAGATGTAACATTTAGAACCAGTATTCTGTCATTTTGATCTCCTGTCATTTTGCTCCAGATTACTAGGAAGATCCTATAGGGAACTTGGCCAGATCTGGGGAAAAATTTTGTGCAGGAAGCAGAACCACCTGGGTCACTGAGGACTTTTCAACCCTACCAGTGCAGCCATGCTAAGAGGAGAAATTAAATGTCTCTGTCCACATTAGTTCAAAATGTAATAACTAACAGACAAGAAAAACACATCTATCTTGCTTATGCCTGCCTCTGTGCAGGGATTTGAGGGAGCTACATCTCCCAGAGCTGTTCAAACTGCTGAAGGTTTGGGTATGTCTTGGCCTGACACACTTTGTGACCAGAAGCAATTTTGTCATTTGCATGAACCCTCTAGTCCTATAGCATTACTTCATCGCTTCTCGCCTTATGCCAGCCTTTTGTTTGTAAAATATGCTAGCTTCCTTCGTGCTAAGAATGTTTACTAAACCAAAGATGATAATGCTAATCACTTTAAGCAAAATGTGTTGCTTTCATTCTCTGTCATTAAATCTGGTGTGTTCCACCCCATGCAACAACTATTATTCCAAGTAGCTTTCCGGAACTGCCGCAGACAGTTGCTGTGATCCACCATATGCTCTGGATGTAATTTTTTTTTTCTTGACAGAATTGCATTAGTGAGTGATATGGTCAAAGCACAGGATAGAAGCCAGCTAATTTTTAGTGTTTCCAATGACCCTGGCCATGTCAGTCACCTGCCCTGTTACCTCCTCCCTTCTGTAAGGTTGGGATATTAATGCTGCCGTCAGAGTATGTGTAGGAGAGCTAATTAACCAATTACTATATCAATAATTCAGCAGATAAACTTGTCTACATAGTGTATTTAAGGTTAAGTGGCATTTTATTAATAAAAAACAATAATTAAGAAATATATTAGAGAAGACAGATGGAATAAATATATATATATATATCATGTTTATACCCACTGTGCAAAACTGAAATATTGAGATGGTGGTAAAAGAAAAAGTAATGGGAGGCTTTTTATACATAGAGATTTTTATCTTCACAGGATACAGAGAGGTGAGATGTTGTGAGTCCTATTTTGAAACAACCACCATATTATCAGCATGCTACTGCTTAAATTCAAAGTATACAAATACTATGAGAAAAGTGATACTAAGGACTACTTCTGTGACTAAAACTAACAAGGTTATTTTGAAGAACCTTTTAAGTTTTTAGTACAACCTTCATTTGACTTGCACTTAAAGATCATCTCTGTTAGTGTAGTGACATTTGCCAGTCCCCTAGGTTATGATTTAAGATGGGTTTCATTTAGCTCACAAAATGTACACAACTGCATAACCTATTTACTTACAGGAAGCAACTAAAACTTGCTCTGTTTTATTAATTTTTAAGCACAGTACATAATTCAGCAGTGCAATACATTATTGAGTTGATAGCATCACGTTTCCTTTCAAATTGCCTTCTTTGTTCTTTTATAAAAATCCTTTTCCTTTTCAGAGAAGGCTTCCCTGTTGACTTCCTATTCCTTCTTGCTGAAGGAGTTGCATTAAATGTTCTTTTGAATGTATCAAAACCATTCACTGGGTCAGCAGCATGGAACCACAGCACAGAAATTTGGCTGACCTTCCTTTAGGGCTAGCTTTTCTGCACCCTTTTTTCTACCTGCTAGATGAAAATAACTTAATTTCTAATTTACGTGTTAAATAGGAAGCAAGCACTGATTGGGCTCTTTTGTCTAAATTGTTTTTATAGATGAAAGCATTCCAGTCTTACTTTAGATCTTTAATTCTTGATAGAAAATGACCATTAATTTCAGTACAATTTTCACAATGATACAGTGATCTTGCCTTTTTATATTCTGCCTTCTAATTATGTCCAAATTGGTTATACAGGAGGACAACAAAAATGACCATTGTAGAACTCACCTTGATTTTTAATTGTTGGTTATGACATGCCTGAGCTATGCTTATTCAAACTGTGTGTGTTAAAAGGAATACAAGGAATGGATAGGTACAATAGGTGTGTTCCTGAGACCAATTTCTACTTATCAGAGATTCAGAAACACAGGATGAGGTTTACTTTGCTTAGCTCTCAACCATCATAAAACTTGTCATTAATTTCAAGAAAACTTCTAGGCTTCCTCAGAAGACATTGCAAGATGCTTATCTTGAGACTCATCTCTCAAACAGGAGGTGAAATAAGTAGTTTTCTGGGTGTAAATAAAGTAAATGTCTGGGTGAGATTTGATATCATTAGGTTATGGACTCTCAGTTAATGTTAATATTTTGTTATGGTAGATTATGCCTTACAGGTACATTGAAGATTGTAGCTGAATTATTCAAAACCAAAATTCAGCATTCTATAATGAAGAAGTTCAGTGTTTGTTAGCTTGTAGTAGCAGAAGTTGCTAAAATAAGTTGGAGCAAGAAACTGCTATAGCAAACTAGGGGAAAAGCTGGGCCTGTGATGATTAGCTATTTTAATGAAACCTTGTTACCAGATTTTTTTTTTTTTTTGTGATAGTGACAGTAGGTTTGAACTAGGAAATTCTAGCAATCCTTGCTTAGTGAGCATGCTGTTATACACCTGAGCCAGCTTTGAATCAAAGCCTCCCCATGCAGGGAAAATTTCAATTAATGGGCATGAATAGACTTGGATAACATGAGAGAAGGGCAGTCATCCAGTCTGGCTTCCTGCAAGGTTAGAATTATTCTATCGGCACATGTCATAAAATGTGTGAAGTCTGGTTTTGTGTTTTCCATCTGTCCCAAACTCTGTCCTTTTTCATAGGAGGTTGTGCAAGCAATATTCAATTACTACAGGTAATGTCTAAATTAGCCATTCTTTTTACAAATGTGATTCTCCAGTATCATTACTACTCTTCCTGCTTTTTCTGCTATCTTAACATTTTTTTTTGTATCTTTTCACATTCTTCTTAAAACCTGTAGGTTTATTTGATACCCTAACATGGAATCTGCTTTTGTCATCATTACTGTGTCTGCCTTATAGTATTGTGAGAGAGCAGAATTTACCATTGGGCTTCATCAATTTTTGCTAATGTACTTTCTCTCTCATGAGATGAAATAGTAATCCATAATACAAATCACACTGATGTTTTAGAAACTTCTGGTCAATACACTGGCAACTAACTTTCTTTACAGCCATTAACTTTGCATGGCTCATCACTTCAAGAATAATTTTCAAGAAAGATTTTGTGAGAGTATAAGGTAGAAGCAAATTTGTAAATGACATTCAGAGTATTCTTTTTGCTTCTTCATTCTAAAAGCTGAGCAGCAATAAGTCAAGAGTGAAGGACTGACTTCTTACAGTACCATTGTGGTGACAGGCTAATCACCAAATTTCATATAGACACCACAAAAACGCATAAAATTTTGATATGATACAGATACGCACTTTTTAAGTACCTTCACAAATATTGATCACACCTTTTTCTATGATCTGAAACTAATTTTACTTAATGGAGTCTTATCCAGCTGAATACTATGATACAGTGACAACAATCAAAGATAACAAAAATATATGGTTAATTATAGATTTTTGAACTATTTGTTGGACAGTGGGTTAAATTGCGAATGAGAATGTCCAGAATTCCATTCAACATTTCATTGTCTTCTGCTTAGACTACAAATTAAACATTATTGCTTATGGAAAAAGACCCCCAAAGAACAGAACATCATCTAGAGAGCAAACCACAGCCTATAGCTAGGGGGGAAAAAAAGGCAACAAGTTAAGAAAGTTGACATGGGGAGTAAGAAAAGATAATCATATGAGTCTGTGGCAAGGAAGTTTTTTGCTTTAACATTTGAGATTCTCTCTGTGCTAGATGTAAGTAATGAATTTCAATAGTCTAGAAAGAAATACATTTCAGTTGGCTAGACTGCGATTATTTTTTTACCCTCCTGCTTTTAATATTGCCACCTTTGTGAATGGTGACCTAAACCCACTGAAGAGATGCATGTTAGAATGTAGAAGGGAGAGAAAAAAAGGTCTTGTCTTAATATTTCAGAGTGGTATGGTCCTTGCTATATGGTTTAGCTTAATTGAAACAGAAAGATGGTTTCCATTCTGCTAGCAAGGATTTGAAACATCACAGTATTTCACATAAATTGTTTTCATTGCTGTGGAAGGTTTTCTGTATACAAAGTAATTTTTTACTTACAGGGAGCTATTAGTATTTATTAAACAGGAATTAGGTAAGAGTACATAAGATCAAAGAAATGAACACAGTAGTTATGTAAATTTTGAGATTTTGTTAACACTGATACATGTGTGCTGTCTGCATGTGCTGGTTATGGCACTTGGGTTTCAGCTAAAAAATATGTAAAGCTATATGAAAGTAGACAGCTCTCTATAGACACTCATCTAAGTTTGTTTTGTTTTTTTTTTTTTTATTCTGGGAGCTACAGGAAGTAAATTTCAGTCAGCATGTGTCTCCTAATGTGCTGCAGTTTTAGGCAGAAGAATGCAAAATAACTGGTGAGTGGGTCAAATCATCCACTTATAGTTAAATTTTCTTATAACTTTTTAGGACAGGCACATTAGACATTCATGTCTAACACTTTTCTGGAGAAAATGCAACAATTTTTGGTAGTTTGCAGTGGAGAATGTGTCAGCTGTTTTTTTTTTTTTTTACTTAGGGCTCAAAAAATTCCATTGTTGGGCTAAATGCATATCTATGTAAAATGTTATGAAGTTTTTGTATGCTCTTTCTATATCAGAATTTTTTTCTTCTGTTCTTTAAAGTTCACATTAGCTGGAGTCTTCCTTGACTTCAGTCTAGCTGCCCTCAAAAATGAAAACTATTTTGTAAATAGTGGCTTGTAAAACCATGCTTTAAGTCTCTCCTCAAATTAGCAGTACTGTAGCTGGAGCACAAATGTGTATTTACTTCATTAAATAACCTAATTTTTTTGCTGCAAAGTTTCTCACTTCCCAAATGGAGCACTGAATAGTCCTCTCTTGCAAGTTCCAAATATCAATCAGATCTTTTGACAGATGGGGCAATATGCAATCTTGCTGGTCTTGTCCCATTCAGCAGCCAGAAAATGCTGTTTGGGAGACTCAACAATGACAGATTTTTTTCCTTAGTGATTGACTGATGAGTTCAAGGTATTAGGAATATCTCATGACCTAGTGGACTCAAGATGCCTACTTGTTAGTTCTTACAACTTGCCAGTAGGCTAGGATAAGGTCTGTGACTATTTAGAAACATAACACAAAATAAAAGAACGTTAAATATTATGAAATATTTATGAAATAAGCTAATGGTTGCCTTTCACAAGGTTAGCCAGAAGCCAAATATTTAGCATATTAACTAAATATGAAATCTAAGTAGTGCATTACTGAGATGCTCTTCTGAGAAAAATAATTCCATATTTACTTCATTGCAAAATCCGTAAGTTGACAATATGTGGTTGGGTTCTTTGTTTGGGTTCTTTTTTGCTTTGTTTTTGTGTGTAGTTTTTTTTTCCTTTTTTTTTTTTTGTGGAAACCCATCAGTACAAAACTGCCTTGTTGGAATTGCCTGTTCACTGTATGTCACTGCTGTACATAAGTATGTAAGAAAAGTTATCTGATACCACTCAGTGTTCATTCAAGCAGTCAAGAAAAAAATGGGAACCCTATTTCTAGCTCTGTCAGTGAGAGAATTATAAGCATTTCACTCACCACTTATTTCAGAACAAAGCTATTTAACCTGACACTTACTTGCAGGAAGCTATATCCAGTAGTGGCTGATATATGTCCAATGCTTTTACCTACTATTAAAAATCATATTCCTGGGCTGTAGAAATAGGTTTTGCAATCATATGTCTGGTTATACTTGTGTTATAAATTTTGATTTCCTGTTGAAAAGAGGCAGTTATTTTACTACAAGAACTAAAAGGTATTCTTGATTTCAGGTTTTAGTAGACTCTGCAATACTAACAAATAAAAGTTGATATGAAAGTTTTACATCTGGATCTGTAATATGTCAAAAAGAAATAGCAGGGTCTTAAAACTGTCTTTAATTGAATACCTCCTCTTTGCTCAGAATCCCATGTTTATTTACCCTTGACTGTTCTTCAGGACAGAATGTTTCCTCCAAGTCTAGTATATCATATGACAAGCTAAGTAATTTCAGGTATAGCAGAATAAATATAGAATTTAGAATAATGAATATGTTCATTTTCTTACCATTTCAACAACCATATAAGAAAAAAATTGAAAAGGTAACATGTCAGGAAAACACTAAAATGAAAAAGAGCTAGTAAACTTGTAAATTCAAAGCTGAAGAAGAAGAAAACTGATAAGTGAGTTGTTAAATGGCAGGTTCATCATACAGGCAGTATGGATTTAAAACAAACATTTTGTCAGGGCTCTAGCTGCAGATCGTTACCTTAGTGCAAACTATTTCCATACATATTATAGTCTTATGAATACTGTTCTCATAAAAACTGCTACAAATAGAAAACTAGTTTGGAAAATACTTCAGAGTATTGAACTGAAAAAATAATAGCTCTACTTACACCCAATCTTTGTTACAAAACATCATAAATGTTTCTCTCTACTGCTCTCCATAGTCATGAATCTATTCAGCATTACATTAAATGTAAAAGAATAACTTTTACAAAGAATTTTAAAGAAGAAATCGATCAAATTTTAGTTTAATTCCTGTATTGATTTAGAAAGAAATCATGAGCTCCTGAACTTAAGGAGTTTATACAGTCAGTTCACAAGGCAGAAATTAAGGAGTTTATACAGTCAGTTCACGAGGCAGAAATTAAAGCTGACCAGAAACCACAGTATTACTGGTATGTGTTTTGTGATAAAAAATTAATTTGCTTCATACTTTAAACTTCAGTTATATAGAAGCAAACATGGACTTTTCTAATGTTGTTTTTTTGTTGTTGTTGTTTCTTTTCATTTTTTTCAAATTCAAAAATTGCTTACAGTATTCTGTTTATTCTCTAAGCAAACTGTCCTTCTTCTCAATGTGTGTACATTTGCATTTTCAGCTTATATGCATAGGCTCATATTTGGAAAGTGTTTAATTAGTCAGACAAGAAGTATTAGTTAATATTAAACATTTTTTCTCTATCAAATATAATGCAAAAATGTAGTTATATGGTTTTTCACTAAAAATAGGAAGCTGATTTCAGTTTCCATAAAAAAGCCTTGGATGCTGCCCTAACATAAGGTACCATAGAGATCATATGTTACAAGCATAGCAGATGTTAATTCTTGTTATACACACCCACTCAGGAAGCCCTTGCACCCTGCTTAAAACTTTAACAGAGTTTAGAGTAAGTATTCAAAACAGCTGTGCTGAACTGAAGTACATTAAAGGTGTTTGGGTTTGGCCTGAATTAAATATATCCTCTCCAAGGATCTTTTTCCTTATAGTATGTGTTAATAAATTTGTTGCTCTATTTCCACTCTGTATTATGAGGTCTGATTTCTTGCTAATCACCACCCAAACCCACACAATAAATCACAGACTTAAGTCTCAAGCACATGCTAAAATCTGAATGTGCTATTTTCTGGTCACTTGACTAGAAATATGTATATTTTAATAGGAGTCGGAGAATTTTTAATGAAACTGTTTACAGATTTGTTGAATTACAAGTTGGATTTTTTTGAGGCATGTGAACTATTGAATGTTTTCATGCACTGCATAAAAAAAATGTCAGGTCTGGGTGTCCAGCTACTGTGGGTATAGCATAAATAACTTATTTCTCCTAGTCTGTAAAGATCTAAGTATTTAGTAGTTTTATTCTGCAGTAAACTATGGCTGCCATGGTGTACGTCATTCCTGGTTTAAGTATTGGCACTGATGGTTCAGATACCTTATTCTGATTTTAAGTCAACTTTTATTGACAAACATACTAAAGGAAAATATATAATGAGTATAATATAACAGTTCAGGAATACTAACCTGCAGCCTTAATATTGAATTATACTTTAGATCAAAGTGTGCCTCCTTCTTAAGTCAGTCATGTTGAGTTTCAAAGTGCTACAGCAAGTGCTTGTTTAACTGTATTTGGTGAGAAAACAGTCACTGTTAATGTACTGTGACATTTAATAACACTTTTGTGTGTTATAGAGGCAGGCAATACCTTCTTCGGAGATAGAAATTTGCTTGGATCTTTTGCTTTTGTGCTTGCTTTATTTCTCAACCTCTATATTGTTTGAAGTTTTTGTTAAATGTAATTTGACACCTTCACCCTCCTGTTTGAAAACATGGCAAAACAAATCTATATGGATAAACTGAGGAAAAGACCCAACAGCCCACACACTTCATTAACTTGACCACTATGGTGAAAATGAAGAAGAAATGATAACATTTGTCCTTCTATTTTTTTGGTTGGGTAGAGAAGAAAGAGGAATAAAGACAAGGACGCCAAAATTCTGGTACTGTAAGAGCGGAAAATAGTGGAAACTGACAATTACAACTGACTTAAAAATAAAAGAAACTTGTTTTTAGCAACCTCTTTGTAACATAAGTGGGAGAAACAAAGCAGGTCTGCAGAAATTTTTGACTGTTGGATTCTTCTTACAAATGGTGCCCTGTCCAAAATGGAAAGAAAATAGATTTGTGCATCATTAAACCAGGGAAATTGTCAATTTGATGAAATTTTGAGAGGTTACTCTAGCAGCCATTATTTTCAAATATTGAAAAATAATTTATCAGTGAAATAAATTCTTTTCTATTTTGTCCAGTCATCTGTCTTTTCATTCATAAACTTATAGATATTCTACTCACCTACCTGAGGGTAAAAGAAAATGTTGACATGCAGTTTACTGAGCATGTGCCTATAAAAAATTGGCTCTGAGCCTAACTTGTGTCAAGTAGTTGGCATGGCTTCTGATTAGTAGTTAATTAAATCAATGCCAGCAGACACTAATGGTATCTTCCTATAGAATGGCATGCCAGACCTATTAAGAATAAACTACTTGATACTGATTCCTGTTTTAGATTTTGTCTGTTCAGCGAGATATCTAGTCAATGTCATCATGTGAGAGATTAATTTAGAAAAAATGCTCTCTAAAAGATTTCATTAAATCTAAACTCAGAGGATATTTTTTGCTTAAGCTGTACCACTTCTTGCTCCCTGGATAGGGAAGGTGCCAGGTTACTACAGGATCCAATTACTTAAACCAAGTTATTAAAAAAGAACACCAACAAAAAACCCCAAAACCCCAAACCACATTTACTGTCCTCCCCTCATCTTGGGTATAGTTTATCAGTTTTGATTCAGCAAGGTCCAAGAATATTGCAAGAGATTTAAGCTGTGGTTCTGGTTGCAAGTGAATTTCAGTACAACCAATGATTTTGAAAGTATATAGCAGAGTTCCTTGTGGACTTTATTCCATTTCAAAGACTGTTTTTCTATTGAACACCTTTTTCTCTGCAGGCAATGTCAGTTCCTGACAGCTGATAGACACCTGCAAGTACTACTTATTTTTATGGAATGCACTTCTCAGGATTTGTCATGTTTATTGACCCTTTTCAGATCAAAAGGTCTGATTTAAATCTCTCTAAGTGAAAGAAATAACTGGAGGCCACAACTGTCCCTTAGTTGTAGTTATGTAAACTCAAATGAACTTCACTGGTTCAGAAGTTTAGAAGCTAAACACTGAGGAGGAAAAAAAAAACAACCCATTGATGATAATCCAAAGTAAAGCATGATCATGTGAAGCTGCTGAACAGTCTATCCAAAATTAACACAATAGCATTGCAGGAGTGGAAATAGTTGCCTGAGTGTCTCATATTTGTGATCAGTTCTAATTGCTTGTTTCAGGACAGTGAAAGAAGGAACACATGAAAGATTTTTCTGAGCATTTTCCAAATATGGTAAATGTCACTGTCTATAAAGCCTGCCCTGCTTTTCCTGGACTGAGCTCACTGCTGAGCTAGTAAAACATACCCATTGCCCTACAAAAAATTTATGTAAGACTCTAGCATAGGAAGTTTTTGAACATATACAGTCTTTTTGCCTGTCTTCATTGCAGAAGGAGGACAAGTTTACAAGCAGAAATGTAAGAGGAACAGTCACAATAGTTCTCATGCTGTATGGAGGCAGGTGCTTTGAACCTAAGAATAGGTTGCTCTGGATGTAATTATTGGATCCATAGGATCAACTGCATTTTTAAAATCTAGGTATTAATAAGTCTAGAGAAGGTTGCCATTGCTTCGTCTGTAGTTGTGACAGAAACAGCCTTTCTGAAGCAACCCTAGAAGAAGCCCAGCCTTTAGATTTCTAGAGCTGAGATGTCAGCAAGCAACTGTTTTGGATGAGTTGTGTTTTGAGAATTGGTTATTTTATCAAGGAGCTTTTTTGTTGCTTGGTGAAAATAAGCTGCCTGAATCACAGAGAGCCTTAGGTTTGTCTTTAGAGGTCAAGCTGAAAGGACTGGATATTGATGTAGCTGCTATTACAGGGACAAAGTTAATTCTAATCTTTTTGCAAGGCTGAAATCCATGTGGTTATTGTTAACACTAAAGGGAAAGTATATGTACCTGTGGTGTTCTTGTCATTTTCTGATCTGTGCCTGTCTTCAGAACCTTTTAATACAAATTTTTACTCACTTTTGAAAGACAAAATATATCCTTGCTGCATACCCTGGAAGAGGTTCTCCCTTGCACTTCCCTTTGATCTGTGCCCTCTCCTTGCATATTGGTGAGCATGGCTGATGGGAGGTGTTCCCTCTTGTCTGTCCAAGGAGCAAAATAACCCTTGGCGTGGTCATGTTTTAAATGAGTGCACATGCTGCTAGGAGTTCTAGGCTGTAAGTTAAACACAGGGGTATCTGGCTCCATGAAGATATTTAGAGAGCCAAACAGCAGAGGCTGACCTCCGCAGACTATGGTGGAAGGTAACTAGCCCAGATAATAGCCTTCCTTAACTGCTTTGCTACTATTTGCCTCTCATAATAAGGTACCACTGTAAAGGGAAATAACTTCTAGCTACTTCTGTGTAGCTCTAACAGAACAAGAGCAAATGCCAGGAAAGTTATGGTTTGAATTCTGCAAGTTCCTGTGGTATGAGAAACATTGAAAGATGCCTTGTCTGTTGAAAATTGTGGATGCATGAGTCTTTGGTGGTATGGAAGGACAAGGGATCATTTTCAGCCTCTATTTTGGGTTCCTGTGGACTTTATCTTCCAAGTGACTGCAAGGTCTGTTATGTCCTTTATCTTGGAAGAACTAAACCAGCCACAGCTAGAATGCACAAAGTTTGCCAGCATCCACAGACACGGCACAGGTTCATGTACTGTTATGTGGGTGGCATAACTGTGATCTAACCTTCAGAATTCAAAATTGGTTTATCAAATAAGACCCCTTTTATTCTAAGCATGAAGCTCTGAAAAACGCAGTTTTTCCTTGGAAGTGAAAGATGAGTAGCTCAGAACATTGCTTTTATACCTTTTGTTAGAAATAGTATGTGATTTCAAAATATTAGCCCTTGAAAGTAAATATATTCTTGTTAAACACAGGTCTTATTGCAATACTTTTCAGGGCTGACTATTCAAAGGAGAGTCATTATTAATTTGTTAAACTTCTGTAGCTTTTATCTTTAGAATTTTCCTTAGAGGACTATAAAAAAAAAAAAAAACCAAACAAAAAACAACTCACAAACCCAAACCTCTCACGCCGTTTTGAAAATAAAATTAGTCTGTTTAGTGTCAAAGGTTAGGAATACTTCTTAAAGTGTCTTCCCGATTACTTATTCTGGCACTACTGCCATATTGAAAGGTGCTTGAAATCCTTAGGGATGAAAGTTGGCAGGTGCTATCTGACTGCAAAATGTTATCTGTGACAGATCTAGGTCAAAATCCTAGTCACAGCAGTAAAATTCACCTTTGTTCCACGTGGGATTGTTGCAAAGGGCAGTTTTGAAGCCTTCATTGGTTGCTCTCTGTGGCTCTTAGTGTATTAACTGAGTGCCATGCTGGTGGGGTCAACTGCTGCTTGATATTGGTCCTCTGGGAATGCTTTTGGTTATGGAGCCCAAGAAACACTTGGTTCTGCACAGATGTAGCAACAGATGCA
>NW_005054417.1:2448170-2514824 GCF_000277835.1 Geospiza fortis | reverse complement strand
AGAAAACTATAATTGTTGATGAGATCTTATTTGACTGTTGAAGATCTAGATTGTACATGAATGCCATGATTTTGGGTCCTAAATAGGTAACAGAGAATTTTTACAATGAAGCTAAAATCTTGGCAGGATCAGCTTCAACATTTGGATGAATATCCAAAAGAGACTGTGCGTGATTTGAACAGAGTAGTGCTGAACAGTAATTCTGGGTTAGTAAATAAAGGTTTTGGCACTTTTTCTCTCTTTTTATGAAATCAAGACAGGAAAAACCCACATACTGTACTGAGGACTGATTTTGGTTTTGAGACTTTGCATTTAGAGATTTTCAAGTGGTAGCATGGATAGGAATGTAATAACTGATAAGCTTGCAGTTCGTAATTGAACTGCTTTATGGCTAAGTTCACAAAGACCTCGTATCTTCAAATTGCTTTTAAAGTAATGTTTAAAAAAAAGGTTTTCAAACTATTATGCATTATTTTAAAATTTTTTTGATGGTTTCATTCTCTTGAATGTTTATTTCAGTCTTCTTTCTGAAATAGTGTTACTTTTTTCATTCAAACAGAATTTCTGTATGTACAATTTTAAAGTTGCACTCAAAATTTAATTTGCATATACGACAAAATTGTTCTGAATTGACATTTTTACTAAAATAATTGTTTTTTGGTTGATAGCAATATTTTCATTATATCTATGGTGGATATGCATATTTTCTGAAAGTTGCTATTGTTTTGGCTTCTTGGTATGACTGCTAGAAGTATCTCTAATCCATTAACACTACAGGTGATTTTTAAGCATTTTTTTGTAACTGTGCCTCCTAAATTTTAGTTTGTAGTAATTTATGTAAATGACACAGCATTTGTTACAGTTTGAGTCAAAATTATCATCGCTAACATATCACAGTTTACACTGAAACTTTATAAACATAGCTTTGTTCTTTCCCTTTTCGCAGGCAGCTGTAATGCCTACTTCTCTGCAGACTTTTCTCCTTCGGTCTGTTGAACTCATTCTTACATGCATCATTCTTTACCTTTTTTTGAACTTGGCTGAATATATTTATTGTAATATGTAATGCCTTGTATCTCTTAAACAGCAGCAAAACAGCAATAAAATCCGCTACCCAAAACTATTGCTGTGTGCCCTCTACCCCCTATGCCTGTTAATTTTAAGCCAACATACTTTGTTTGAACACAAAATTTACTAATAGCATCTCCTCTGTGCCTGCTAAAAACAATAAAATCTGTTGTGCATTCCTTTTGTACCTACACCTAGCAGCAATGATGTGCAATTTACGTACCTCACAAAATTACTCCAGAAAGCAGATTTGGTCTGGAAAGTAGAAATGCTAATATAAGAGTGGTCTATTTCTCCTTGAAATAAAAAAAACAAAACAAAACAAAACATATTGGTAAACTTTGCAACATGCTATTGGATATAAATTTCATATTTAAATCTTACCTATTGGGTGTCTTGAAGCCTAACTGCAAGCTAAAGTAGGACAAAAGTTTAGGTAATTCTTCATCACCAGGATGTCATGAGTAGTAAATAATAAAATGTAGTAGATAGTAACATGTATCAATTTTTTTTAAAACATTGGTCAAAATGTTTTTCAGATTGTATGATATGTTCTCTTTAGGGACACAATAAGTCTCGTCCAGGATGACAGAAATAAAATAAGATTTACCTCTTGTCATACCATTTCATTTTAGTGGGGCAAGTAAAACTAGCACTGAGTTCATGCAAATCTGTGCCTTATTTTTAGTATGATAAGCCATAAAGTAAAAGACAGAGTTGACATTTAGATTGGGGTTGTGTCAATGACCCCAAGACCACTAAATTCTATCAGGCCATTTGTTAAATAAAACATGACAGTTTTGAAGTGATTATAGGTAATAAGGCCACAAAATTAGCATCTGAGAGCTTTTTAAACTTGCATCTGTTAAAATTATCTCTGATATATATACATTGTGAAATATAATACTAAATCTTATTTCAGTCATCTAGAGTGTTTTTAACAAAAACTTACTGCATCAAGATAGAATGTGGTATGCACTTGAGGGGTATAAATTCTATTTTTTTATAATTTGTTAAATTATACACTTATTCTTTTGAGGCCTTCTTTATCATGGCTAAGTTTCTGTCTATTAATGCTCTCTCATAACAACAATGAAAACACTGTTCCAAAGCAAACAATTGTTGCACAAAATAAAAGAAAACAATTACTGTTGTGTTCTCTTCTTCTTGAATTTGAACAGCCTTGTACCATATTGTTTGAACTCTTTTACACATAGTGACTACTCAAATATATAATGACGGTTAGAGAATTTCTTTATAATGTAGTGTTATTTTGTATGTAATAGTCTAAATGAAATTGTCCCTTTTGAGCAATACCTTACATATGTGTAGGTATCTCACTAGAGTTCAAATAAAATATAAATTACATGGCTCTTGACTGAAAATCACTTTCCAACCAAAATAAGTGAAGATCCCATGACATAGATCACACAAGTGACAAAAATTCGGTCTAGAAATTAAAGTACTTTCCTGATGCTTTTAGATTGTCACTTTGGGATTTGTTTTCCATACATAAAATTGGCAAAAATGCCACAGAGTGCTCTTAAAGTAGGAAAAAAACCCCTATGTGTCCACACTATGTGTATTTCCATAACGAATCATACAAAGCCATGGAAAAATTAATTTGTGACCTTCTGTTTTACATCTGACTGTCCAATGTGTTTATAATTTTCAGACTAAAGATTTATAACAGTTCTATAACTATAGGTTCCAAACATTTTGAAAGCAGTGTCATAAAAAGACAAAGTCAAGTAGTGTCCACAGTTCTTTTACTCTTGTTACTATTGTACAAATAGTTTGAGGCTTCTTTGACAGAAAATGCTACACTTTATGGAAAACAGAGGAAAATATCTGACCCACAATCTTCAAAAGGATCAAATATGTGGGCTCTCTTTTTAATGAAAATTTTTATTGAGATTTGCTGGTGTTTGCTATATCAAAATCTCTTGGCTCTACATTTTATATGTGATTAAAAAGTTGAATTATTTGATGATAACACAGTAATTCCATTCAATGAATATAAGGCTTCAAAGGTCCTAGACATACCTGATGGATGAGGTAGGTACAAAAACCAATTTTGTCTAGTTTTTGGATAAAACTTTCAGAGCTATTAAAAATAGTTTCTTTCTTACACAACACAAAGGCTATTGTTTTGTTCACTAAGATCTAATATTCATTAATTGCTTCTCTAATTGCATTCTGGGGATTTGTTGGCTGATAGATTTATCTTTCATTGTTAGAAAAATCTGACAGTCACTAAATAATAATAATTTAGCAAAGTAAATGCTGTTCAAATAGTGGTGCAAGTGGTGACTGTTTAATCACCTTAAATAACTCCTATCTAGTTTTACACTGTGACAAAAACATTCAGAGGAGAGGGAATGGAGTTAATACTCAAATACAACTCAGATGATTGTGGATATGAACCATATCATGCTAGATTTTTCCTTTGGCTGTGATCTAATTTTACATCCTTTGAAGCCAGTGATTAATGGTTTAGGGATTCTGTCTTCTAGGACAGCTTAGAATTGAGCTTGAACTTTCTGATGTATATGAATAAGATCAAAATTTTCATACTTGATATTTCAGATTTTTTTACTTTCCAAGGAAACCTTATTGACAAAAATAGAAGCCCTTAGGATGGTTCAACTTGACATAGGATATAAAATAATTTTGCATACAGAGATTATTGATTTGGCTAATTGTAAATCAATACAGATGAGATTTGCTGTGGTGCTTGAGCTATTTGAGGGTGAAAACAATACACTAGCATAACTGTGGCATTCTGTTGAAAAATCTCTATTGGTTCCTGATGCAAAGTAGCATTTGTGTATGTGGTGTGCCCTGCTGGAATAAGTATCAGCTTATATCTATAATCACTTACAGAGATTATCTATTTTATTGTTATTTTTGAGCTTTCTTTAAGTGCTACTAAGTGATGGGGCAGATTAAGTAACCTTCTTTCTGGCAATACAGCTAAATCCTCTATGGGCTCAAGAGCTCAAGATGAGTTTACTTTAGTGCTGAAATCTGGTGGGGAGTTGTGCATCTCTATTCCCACTACGACATGAAAATTACACCAAACATACTGACAAGAGGAAAGAGTTCTTTTCATAATGACATTTCTAGTCAATAGTTTATATTACATATTTTATTTACTTGTTTGGCCATAGGCTTCAGGTTTAAGATTCTTTTTTCTGAGGATCCAAATGTTTAGAAATCTCAGTGAGTGCTCAAAGAGTAGATATTTGATTTGTTCAAGGGGATGCACAGGGAGAAGTATTTAAATTAATTTTCTTTTCTTAAATAGCTTTATTCTCAAATGCCATGATTTGAAACAAATAAGATATTTTCCATTAGGTAAAGGATTCATATGAATTCCAGTTTTTCTTTAAACGCTGTTTATATAATCAATCTTAAGCAGCTTTTGGATAGACTACAGAACCTGGAGTGGGAGGTGGGAGCTTTCTGGGAGAGGTCTTTGCGCATTTTTTTGCCTTTTGAACATGAATCTGTATGCAGTTGATTATGGACTAGCTATGATCTAGACTACTCATCTAACATGAATTTCAATTTTGAATAAATACCTGAACTTGGAGGGAAAGCTTATTCTTATACCAAATTTTTCTGTTTTCATATCTTAGTTTTGGGGTAAAGACAGAGTTCTAGATGGCTTCAACTAAGTGATGTTTGGGTCAATATTCATAATCTAAGATTGGTCTGCTGTAGTTTAGGTATTGCTTAAATTCTAAATAGGTTTTCAAAGGTGCAGTGGAATTTACTTTTTGTGTTTAGGATTTTTACAAACGTTTTATTTGAATTCCCCCTATATGCTGTTTTCTCTCTAGGAAGATTCTATGCATTAAGAAAAATTGCTTGGTTCCTCTCTCTGGTTGGAGCTACAGAAGGCAACAATGGAGCTATAAAAGGCAACAACATTTGTTTATCTCCATTTCAGGACGTTTGTTATTTTGGCAGCTGAGCACTTTCATTTTGCCCATTTACCAGTACTCCATGTACTCCTGTATTAAAGGGTACATTAGGATACTGGATTTTGTTTTCGTATTTTCATAGGGCTGGTGAATATGGAACACTTTAAACTGGAATCCTAGAGGAATGTAACTCTAATATAAATTTTTCAAGGATAGGACAGAATAAATAAATTTCTGTGTTTTCCTCATATAATTACTTTTTCAATGTTAGGCACTTATTTGCACTGTTAAGCTGTATTGATGCAATCTGGACTTGCAGCCCCTTTTTGAAAGTCTTCAGAATTTTAAAATCTGAGAGATATCTTCTGCACTAAAGATCCCTGAATACAAATGAAGAAATACATTTTTCTGATGAGAAATGAAACAGATTTTTTTGTTTGATTTTGCAAGTCGGACTGATACATGCACTCCATGTCCACGTGTCAGGCCAAGCCAAGAGTCACTCAACTTCCTCGCTTCATTTGGCTGCAGACTCACAATTCCCAAAAAGCCAAGAAAGGGTGCACAGTGTTACTACGTGTAAGGAAATAATGAATGAGGTAGGGTAATTGCAGACTGATTTATTAGCAGGTGTACTTTGACTACTCTGGAAAAATATTTACTCTTTTCTCCTTCTTTTGAAATAATGTCTCTACAGACAGAAGTTGTCTCTCAAGGACTTTACCTGGAAATCTTTTAGCTGTTTTTGGATAAAGTTTCTTCTCATAGGTGAGGTGTTGAGCCTATCTAACACATAATAGTTGCAATGACAGTCACAGAAGGGAAGTTTTTAGGTTTGAAGAGACAGTGTACCATGTGTTTCTGGGAACAGCTTCCTCCTACCCTTTCAGTAGAGCTTTATTAAACTAAGTGTAAGATTCTGTCAAGCATGTCTATTTTTATTAAATATCTAATCTTAGCTGAATGATGTGGTCTTGCAGCTCAACATCTGCTGCTATTTACTCAATAACTGTGAAGGTCTGGATGGTGATCCTGGGAAATACATTAGCTCTAAGCAGATCCCCTGCTTACTTTAAAATAGATGATTAATCATTGCTTTCCAAATAGCCAGAGTGCTGTACTTGTCTTCTAAATTTCAACAGCACCTTGGTTTCTTCACAGCTGTTTTGGTTTCTCTGTTGTTTTCTTTCCCACTGAGTATTTTGGGATATGTGGGAAAATGAGGGATTTGGGTTGGGTTTTTTTCTTTCCTAAACTTTAACCCTGTGAATTCAGAACTCTGTGTGGTATCTAGTAATGGATTCAGGAACGGAACTATAAAAGGACTGAAGTTTAAAAGTGTTGAAACATCACAGTACTGAACATTATAGTGCCTAATTTTCAGACACCTGCTGATAAGAATTCACAGTTCTGAAATACGTACATAGGCTTACAATACCAGGGAGAATTTTATAATGAGTATTTGGTGTAGGATTTCTAGTATATGTATTTATAGAACAGAAATAGACAGAGGGACAGTAGTGATAGTAGCTAAATTTCTTAAAGCATTTCCTGCACCTATACCAGCAACTTCATTTTGCTAAAACCTGTCCCTCATTAATACAGATACTGCTGCCTTTAGGGAAATGGGAATGGGAGTTCCAGTGTTCCAGTGTGCGTTGGTGGAAGAGGGAGTGAGGTCTACACTTCTCACACAGTATTTAGCAAAAGCTTAATAGTATTAAGCAATAAGTTAATAAGCTGAAAAACTATAGGTTGAAAAATCAATTACTGATCCACCTCCTTGGCAAAAGATTTAAGGGGTTTGAGAGTTGCTGCTCATGGCCTTTGTGTAATGTTTTTTGTGCCATTGTGCAGTCCTGAGGTGTAAGGCAAGCTGACAAGCTGAAGGAGTGCTGGTCTTCTGGTGCAAGGTGGAGAGCCTCTCACTGGAGAAAGTGGAGTCAATTTCTCAGCTGGTATAAAAGAGAATGGCTCTGAGCTAATCCACACAGCAGCTTCTGTAATGGCTGGTATAGCAACTGAGTGGCAGAAAAAGTGTTAAGAGAGGTAGTGGTTTAGCTGTACTAGGAAGGCAGTAGCACAAGAATTTTTCCCTATCTCCATTCTCCCATTGCATTTATGGTGAGCTTTCACTCATTTTTATAAATGCAGTATAAAGAAGAGACTCTTCTGACTGAGGCTTCACTCCAACTGCTGAATAGGGACTCTTTTTGTGTGTTAGGCTAGAAAAATGTGTGAGCCATCTAATAGCACTGTGAAAATGCTGCAGAGACAAGTCACTTCAGTTTTGCCAAGAGGTAAACTGGCAAGGTCATAAGCATGTAGACTTTGTGCTTATTCTTTCTCTCAGTGTTCGACAATACTAAAATAAAACAGTGTCCAGAAATTCCAGCATTACAAACTGGGTTTTTTTTTTCATTGAATAAGAGACAAATCTGAATAAGAAAAATCCTATTGAAAGTTTTCAGAAAATCTCTGTCTGTTCTATAGAATGGCTTAACTTATAAAAAAACCAGTAAATTTATGTTTCATTAATTATGGAGTTTTAGTGTGATATTTTCAGAGATGCATCAAGGAATGTATGTAGTACAGTGAAAAACAGTTCTGTTGTTTATTGGCATTTATAGTCTGAGCAGTTTCCAGCTTAGATAGACAATGTGTATTGCTTCAATAATAATTTTTTTATTTAATGACATCTATTTGGTTTGGTTTGATGATTCCCCTTTTCTGCCATCTTGCCGAAACTGTCAAAAGCAGCTCAGTAACCTGGCTTGAAAGATTTAATTTGACATACTTGAACACCATTAGAGATTTTGAAGGAAATTTTTCACAATTCCTAGTAATCATTGTGACTAATGTGACTGATGCTTTAGTAAATGGTGAGAATCCCTATACCAGATGCAAATCTATTCACTTTTTAGTTAAAAAGAGAGATAGGGAATCCACTTGTGTATGTAATTGCTATCCAAACAACTCAGTCATATTTACTATTCTACTATAGGAAGCAAATCCTATGCAACTACTACACTAACTAGACTGGATGAACCACAGGCTTGTTCAGCTTATACTTCTTATTGCTATTAAATATAAAAGATGGATTTTATGGTAAAAGTTCATGAGCTTAAAAATGCTTGCAGGGTTTATTGTGTATAAGTAGGTTGCATTTATGGAAAGAATAAATAACTTTTTCTTAAAATAGGTTTCTCTAAACATTTGAACTATATTGATTCTTCCACCTTTACCCATTATGGTGGTGAAGTTTACTATTGAAAAAATACCACCTACAAAATTTTACAATTTACCGTAGAGTAAGCGTTAAAAGAAAAATCAATAGAGCTACTACTTTTCTTGCTCCCCATCCCAAGTCTCTGTTTTTCTATTTTATGTCATCTTGTCTGAACTAACAGATTTATAAATCAGTTCCTTGAAGAGGAAAAAATCATTTGCCATTTGGTGAAATTGGCTGACATTTCATTTTTGCTGTGCAGATTGCAGATAATGTTGACATTATTTCACTGAGCGCTGTACTACATCATTAACATATTGCTCATGGCTGAATCTGAAATACTTTCACTCTCATAGTGTAAAAACCTGCATTTTCTCTGTAAAAGAAATGATGAAGATTTCGCTGAGATAAAATAACTAATGTTGCAATGGTTAAATAGAAATTACATTGAAGTTACAAAATGAAACTCTAAAGTCAAAGTGAAAGAAAACAATCCCATAGATCACGTATTTACTCTTGATATCCCTAAATCCTGCATAGAAATGAACAACATTCATGAAATGGGCTGAAACCCAGGCCGTATTAGCACTATAGCAGTGCAGGACTTGTCAATTAGAGACACATACATTTCTGCTTGCATCACATGAAAATGAAAATTTATTTCAAGTTTTAGGCATAATCCTATTTTTTCCCATATGTGATTATTTTCTCTGAAAAAGCAACCAGCTGAGTTGCAAAATAGCTTTAAGTGACCAGGAGCCCTGAAATCCTAGGCGGATTTTATCAAGTTCACTGGCAATTTATAATGAATTTATTTCTATTATGTTTTAAGATCTACATCTACATATTTATTTGTAAATCTAAAAATTATTCTGAAAGTTTTATTTATTTTATCTTTTGCTGAGGGAGAGACATGGAATTTGAGAACTGATTTTTCTGTTACCCTGATGCAGCTGATGCGTTTCATCATTAGCATTGCCAGTGATCCTTAGACCGTTCCTTTTTCCTTCCCTTATCCTTGTGTATTTATCTCTTCCTTCTTAGTTATTCTTCTTTATATCTTTGATTAGTTATGTTTTGCCAGATAATAATTTTTTTTTTGTTTCTCTAACACATTATGGATCATATGCTGTCATTCTTCATTCTTTGCCATGTTAAATTGAAACTTCAGCTGTGTTTGTTGTAATTGTCAACAATTAAGGTTACAGTTAGCAATTAAGTAACAGGTAGCTTTTTGTGATTGAAGATGAAAGCATGTCATGTTGGTTGATTAATAGCTTTTCAGTTGTATGTTATACACACATAAATTCTTCTACTGACCAATTAACCAGATGTGCAATTAAGAAAAACAAGCAACCATCTGTCTTTGAGGTTCATTCCAATGTAGACCGGTGTATTCCTTGTCAGTTTCTCTCTCCTGCTCCTTTCTCCTCACAGTTTCCTTGCCCCACTGTGGCTCCTTCCCACAGGATGCTGTCCTTCACAAACTGCTCCTGTGTGGGTCCTCCACTGGCTGCAGTTATTTCAGGAAATATGCACCTGCTTTGGCATGTGGTCCTCCCTGGGCTGCTGGGTGATCTCTGCTTTTGCACCTGGAACATCGTGTCCCCTGCTGCTCTTATATTTGTGTTGACAGGATTGTTTCTTCCAATTTTTTCTGCTCCCCGTTCTCTGCCCCCTGATGCCAGCCCTGCAGCCCTACTAGGCATAGCCACTCAGTACAGTTTAGTATAAATATATCGATAAAAAATTGATTTCTCTGTAGCCATTCCATGTGGAGTAATTTTTTCACTCATCTCAAAGACTTCATCAGCAGTTACTTATTTCCTACTATGTATGTAGATGAATTACTTGTTGCCAGGGAGACAGTGTTTTTCACTGTTTACACAGTATATGCTGTTCAGAATAAGAAGCAAACATTACCTTAGTTGACATGTTTTTCCATTAAGACCTAAAAGCACTTAAACCAAAATAGTTTTATTTCAGCACTGCAATACAAAATATGTAATGATTACACATTAATTTTGAATAAATATATGCTTTTTATATGGGAATTGGTATTTCTGTTGTTCATTAACATTAAATGAATATTTGAGTACTTACCTTCCCCAGAGGGGATAGTTTTTTATGTCTGAAAATGTCAGGATTTTTTTGAATAATTTTTTTTACAGATAAAACTATTGTTGGGCATGAACCAAAGCACTAGATCTGAGCTTTCTGATTTTTTTTAACCTTCTAGACAAGAAATAATTTTTTCCTAATTGTCTCCTCGTTTCTGTTTTTAAGGACCTTCAGCATCTGTAAAGCATACATATTGATTTAATTTCTTTGGAGTTTACAAGTTGGGGACATGGTACCATATATGACACATGCAGCTGTAGAACTATATGTGTTAACAGGCAGAGGTTGGTTCAAATATTTTAATGAAGATATCTTCCACTGTTTTTCAAGTGACTTTCTTCCCTGGCAGACTTGCATTTTGGGGCTGGTGCAGGCAAACATAAAAATATGTTTTCCAGAAAAATAGCTTATAGTTGGCCAGACTAGCAGCAGAGATTTACAGCAGCCTCATCAGAAACATAACATTCTTGTATTGTCTTGAAGCCTTCTGTTTTCACAGATGATCAAGCAAACAAAAATTGTGTGATTACTTAATCAGCTGTGAGAAACTGACTTTGTAAAATGTACATTATAATCTTCTGTCTGCAGGGGCTCTGCTGCCTGGTCTTGTTGCTGCTTCATCACAGCACTACACTGATGAAATCATGGGGGCAGTGACTAATGGCAGAGCTTTCTCATTTTCACTTTTGCCGTAGATTTTCTTGCAATTCTTAATATTGTCTAAAGTTGGTTTCTAGCCAGGCAGCTGAAATATCTTCCTGCTGTTTTGCATTGCAAAATCAAATTTTACATCTATATTACATCCTTAAGTCTGCAGTGAATAAGATGAATTTGAGTATTGTGTTTGTCTTTTCTCCATGATTTCTGCATAGTCATGTGGTCCTTTTGTTTAACTCTTGCCTGAATTTCCCTTTCAGCTAAGCCACCAAACTGATGTAGAGGGTTAAGCTTAGGGTTCTCCATAGGTACAGATGAATGCAATCAGATATCATTAAACATTTTATCTGTGACTATTCATGCTGGTAAAAAAAAAAAGTGATACTTTTTCTTTCTGCCTTTTAAAGTTGGAAATAACTTCTGATATTTTGGGTTTTTTACATGCCAAAGGATGTCAAATGGACTTGGATGGTTCCAGCTTCAGCAAAAATGCTAAGTGTAGCAAAATCTGTTCCACATGACACTTGGTCTGGGGTTAGAGGGGATACAGAGAATTCTGTTGCACTCAGGGTGACTTAGGCTTGGTACTGCAGTATTAATCAAAGTGTGGAAAAGATTGTACCTGAAAACACAGATACTAGCTCATTCTGTAGTATATGACTGATAGTCCAGCCACCCTAGGATACAAGATTAGTAAAAAAACACTATTTCTTTACCTAATTTGCTGTTTTAAAATGTAGCGTTGATATGATGCAGCATTGTTATGAGGATCAAAAAATGCTTTGGCAGTCCCTGCTGTTTTCCTTTCCCTTGTTCATATTGGATTTTTATTTATTTGTACCCTGTATGTATTTATGACACATAAGGTGCCGTATTCTTTGTCTTATGCTCTAAAATCCGTTTCACTAATGCTCACAATTGCAGTCCTTGGTGTCTTGGAACTAACCACTTGTGGTTTTTGTGTATACCTGCAGGAGTCCCTCCTGGTATCTGGAGCTTAAACCTCCAAGAACTCTGCCAAAACATGCCCATCCTCAATCTCTTTTTTTAAAGTTCACAAAAAACTTTATTACACATTGAAAACTGCAATCACAATGGGATTGGTCATGGGAGATAAAGAAGTCTTTAATCTGAGGTAATACACAATGGCTGTCAACTTCCCTAAGCTAGTGGTGGCCCAATATTTTTGTCACAGCGGTCTTGTTCACACAGCTCACCAGGCTGGATTTGCAGGCTATGGTTGCTTTGTTTCCATGACCATAGAATTCAGTTTCATCGCTGTAGTGGCAGACAGGAACAAAGTTAGTGTGTTCAGATTCATGAATGCATTTCTTCTTTGCTTTTTTGGATAGATGTTTGGGTTATGCAGGACAAAGGTGAAGTGAGGAAAGGCAAAGGAGAACTAACACTAAGACAGGTTTAGGCACCTAGTTCATAGGCCATTATCAAGGATCATATAACCTTTCCTGGCCCAGTAAATGATAATCAGAAGTATTAAGTGCTACATTTAACACTTATAAAAATGTTGTGTTGAGCAACAACCATGAAAGAATTGTGAAAATCAGCTTTTACAGACCTTCTTTTTCAATATGGCTTCCTATATCAGATGGACTTGAGAGACTAATATTGAATTCAACAGTCTGAAACTCTCCTAACATTCAGTATGAAACCATTCCTTTAGAAAGTGAGGCAAGCTTGCATGAACTGTGGGAACAGGGACCAGCAGTCAGATCCCCCTCATTATTCTCAGATGACTCAGCTAATAGATTGGGAGAGCTGTGCTTCCTCCTACTCTTCTTTGGCCATATTTATTCCGTTCCTCTATAGAAGCCCTGTAGAAGCTGTGAGGAGAAGGATGGTGCTCATGTACATAGTGATAGCCTAGATCATCTTCCTGGATGGTGTTCTTATGCAAGGGGAAAAAACATGGACCTCAAACCTTTGGCATAAACCAGAAGTTGGAATCTGCATCTCAGGCAATTTTATCTTCAGTAGAGTGACCAAGAAAACCACCCCATTTTTTTCGTAGAAAATGACTGTTCTGAACAGAGCCCACTGGTTCTAATGGTGATTTTGACTATCTGCGAAATCAGGATCTAATATTATTTCACTTCCAACTCTGGCAGAGAATTAGTCAAATTCTTGCTGACAGTGACAGTTAAAGTTATGTTTTAAAGGAGAATGTAAATGGATGAGAAAATGTGTTAAGAATTTTAATCTTGGTATCATGCCTAAATCTAGATAGGGGCACATCTTATTTGTCTCTGTGTTGGTTGTAACTGCTATGCATTTATATAAGCGGTGCCATTTCTGGGATGGCAGGATTTTATTCTGTCTCATGCAAAACATTCTCTTTTCAGCACAGAAAAAAAAACAAAAACAAAACTCTTCATACAGATCAGTATGAGTCAGATATTGAAGTCTGCAGAGCAACTCATGAATTCATAAGAAAGATTCAGTCATATTATGCAGGAAATCGTAAAGACATGAAAAGCACTTGAGTAATAAAATGAAATTTAAGGGACAATTAACTGATCTTGACTATGTGTAACCTTTGGGATAATTATGATTTCAATGTGGTCTTTTAGCTGTATAAATAAATAATAATAGACTATTCCCTAAAGTTTAAATTTACATTCAGCAGCTGTGGTTTAAATGCTAATAGATACATGTGATTCCTGTTACCTTGTATATAGATCTTAATATTATTATGAGAATTTAAATGTTTGATGATAGTCTACTGGTTAAAAAATTTATTATTATTATGATTTGTTTAAAGATCAAGATGACTGACGCATTTTTTTTCAAATTCAAATTCTTCAGGCTTTAGAACAAAATGTTCTTGTGAGTTCTTTGAGTGACTTCCTGTGCAGAATAACCTATTTGTATTCAACAGTTGCTGCACCATATCTTCAAAGCTGGAAATCCATTTTCACTCTTGTAATAATGAGATACACCCTTCTTGTAGGTAAACTGTCTTTTAAGTGACATTGATATTTACATTTCTTTAATAATTCTGCTCCTCTGTAGGTTCTAGAAAATGAAGTTTATAATTCCTTTGGTAAAATTTAAGGGATAATAACATTTAGGAAATTCTATAGAGAGGCTTTTTAAGCCAGACCTGAGACCTAGTGTAAGAGATTGAGTAAAGCACTTTATTGTCTGCTTAACTCTCAGTGTGTGAATAATATTTGAGCAAACATTATTTGGTAACATTTTATCACTACTGCATTGGTATGATTCAAAAAATATCTGATTATTCTAGTCATGTTTTTCTGAATTTAAAACAAATTAGTTGTATGTTAACACAAAGAATGTATTTTTAAGTATCTTATTTTAAAAGATGTTTAAAATCAACTCTAAAGCAGTGCTTCAACTCCACATATAGAAGATAGATATCTCGAGCCTTCCACCTATTCAATCATGTGCTTTCTGTCTTTTGTATATTGAAAGGTCTTTTTTATATATGAAATTTTCTTTTTTTGTGTCTAGTGTTCTCTTAGGAATGGAGAAAATCTTATTTATATAGGATGCTTGTTTTATTAAATACCCCAGATCTATCTCTCATGGAGCCTCTTTTTAATTTTAAGACACATTCAACCATCTACATCTTTTGTGGAGATGTTCACCCTCTCCTATCCAAAGGTCAATGAAACAAATTTGTAATAGACACTGTGGTTCTATCCCAGTGCAATTAAAATATAATTAAAGATTCCAGGACCACTTTTACTTGCAACTAGTTTTGTGGATTTTTTAAATTCTGTACTTTTTAGGAACGTTGCAATGCTGATTAAGTGTCACTATATGTCAGGACTACAAAAAAAAACCCAAAAACCCAGTGATTACTTCTAGTCAAAAATGCATAACAAGTGCCAGAAAATGTCTCCAACTCTTACACTTACATAAAGAATAAGGCTACAAGTCTCATAGTTTAATGTCTTTCTTAATACACTGCTGAGTGTGAGGCCATTGCATAAATTGCATAGGAAGCTGATCTATGTAAATACTTCCAGATCAATAAAAAGCAAGCCTACATGCACAGCTGACGTGGCAAGAGGATTGTTTCTACAGAAATTTTTACAAGAAGCAATTTCTTTTTTTGAACCATGGTTTCTTCTTGGGAGTGTAAACATTCTCCCCCTGCCTAAGTGACAGGGAAATATGACAAAAACTGTTCAAAAGAATAATGCTTTGAGTCTGTGATGCTGGGAATGATAAAAAGAATTTAAGTAGAGGAAAAATCTAAAGATGGAAATGTTTAATTAGCAATAAACCAGTACATTATTGCTCATGATCACAACTGCACAAAGCTGCAATGAGGTGCTTTGCAGCATTTATTCTTCTTTTCTCCTTTGAAAGAGAAATCTGTGGGTTGTCAGGGACAAAATGGGTTTGTCTTATTCCTGAAAAAGGAGTCATCTGCTGTCAGTATTTAAGAAGAAAAAAATGGTTGGCAACTGGAGGTGGAGTTTTCAGTCAGGAGAATTAACTAATGGATGATCGCAGGATACAGGCCCTAAAACCATGCAGCCCATGTGACTTATGTCTATGGCATCTGTGATTCTCTGACCTTAGAGTGGAATGTAACTAGAGAACAATAAGCTTAGAAATCTGGTTGCTCTTCAGTAGGCAAATATGTGAAAGATTTCTGCAATATTTACAGCCAACAAAACCTCTATTATTGTTGTTAATATCTGAAACAGAGGTGCTAAATTGTGTACAAAGAAGGGCAATAAAGTTGATGAAGGCTCTGGAGCACAAGTCTTGCAAGCAGTGGCTGAGGGAGCTGGGGTTTTTAGCCTGGAGGAAAGGAGGCTTAGGAGGAGATTTCATTCTCTCTGCACCTACCTGAAAAGATGTTGTAGCCAGGTGGGGGTTGGTCTCTTCTCTCAGGTAACAAGTGACAGGACAAAAGGAAATGGCTTCAGGTTGTGCCAGGAGAAACTTATGTTTGATATTAGGAAAAAAATTACTTCAGAGAAAAGGAGCAAACTGCCCAGGGAAGTGGTCAGGTCATCATCCCTGAAAGCATTTAAAAGATGCGTAGATATGGCACTGAGGGACATGGCTTGTTGATGGACTTGGCAATGCTAGGCCACTGGTTGGACTCAGTGATCTTGGGAGGTCTTTTCCAAGCTAAACAATTCAGTGGTGCTTTATCATGAGGGGCTTGAAGGCACCTGTGATTGTCTGATGCACTGAGACTGACAGGATTTGGAATGGTAGACTTGTGGTGGTGGCAAAACAGTAGCAGAAAAATATTTCTGTTCATTATACAGGAGAAATGAAAGGTGGAAGGGGCTAAAATGGCAAGAGCATTGACAAGAGTGTAAATACATCTTAAAGGTGGTGTTTGAAACACGCTTTAGAAAAGAACGATCAAAGATGCTCAACGGCTTCCATGTCAGAAATAATTCAGTAGGACACTTCTCTTAACTAAGAAAAAAGGGACAACTGAATGGGTTTATAACATAGGACTGTAACATAATGAGCAGCATGGAGAAGGTGAATGCAAAGGTGAATACACAATGACTGCTCACTCTTTGTTCCAATACAAGAACCATGATACATCAAATGACTTGAACAGGGAAAAAGTTCAGTGGAAATTCCTGCCTAGAAACATTGTAGGCACTAGAAGTTCATGGGTATTCATGCAGTGACTGCATTCAATGGGCCTTTATTGCATGGATTTGCCCAAAGAACCTCTTTAGCAAACTGGACCTCTGGTTCGTGTCAAGACCTCAACATATATACTATTTGAGAAGGATAAAATTATTCCTATGAGTGTTCCCTTGAATATGTTTTTTCCAGGATGATCAAGACTGGACATTTGTGGGGACAATATATTGGGCTAGACAGACCTATAATCTGACCCAGGATAGCTTTTTACGCTTGCTATCTGAATCCCTAGAGGACTGATGCTTTTGTCACTTTTGTCTTGTCAGTTTATGTACTCTAGCAGTCAAAGGTTTGTGGGAAGTTACAGTGTCCTCAGAATTATAAATATATTTTTTTCTTCTGTCCTAGCACTTGTGCAACTGAATGGCACTGATTCTTTGTATTTTAGGATCATCCCAGCTGTACCAAAAGCATTAGTAGAGAGACCCACTGTACTATTATTGTGCTTAACAAACAGTGACCTTGCCTTTAAAATATTATTTGTGTGTTATTTGTTTAAACAGTAGGAACCAGATATAAATAAATACGAATGGTTGTTATTTTTATATTTATTTGTAAAAAAGCATTTTAAGTCAGGAATAATTTTTAACTTTTCAAAAATAAGGCCTACAGCAGGTTGAAGTATGATGTTCTGTTTCATTTAGGGAGACAGCAGGTACCAGTAGACTGCATCAGAAGCATTTTCAGCCCTCTGGGGGTGGAGAATGCTTGGCAAATACAGCACACTAGGAAAGAATACTATCTGAAAGTTGGGAGGTCATGGGAGCTGTGGATCTTGGTAGAAAAGTTTTTCTGATCTAGGAGCTTTTTTGGTTTAGGAGCTCCTGCCCACCACTCTAAGGAGAAAAACACTGTTTATGGACTTATACCTTGCAGTGATGGTTCCTCCTAGGGAAGGCTCTTCCTAGGCAAAATTTGCATCTCACTGAGAAAGAAAGAAGAACTCTTAAGAAGGGAAGCTTCCTCAGGCAGAGCTTGTTTGATAGCATTATTAGAAAGAAAGTAACAAAAAAAAATCAATGCTTCTCAGAAGCCATTAGGAAGTTATTATTATTAGTATTTCCTTTACCTGCTGTAAAAGAAAGCTCTTGCATCTACTTTTTCACTGAGGTTGAAATCAAAGAGGACTGCTTTCTCTCCTTTATTATTCTTAACCTAGTTGAACTGTAGTAGGACTTGTGATTAGGTTGAGGGTGTGTATTTTCCTTTAGTAATTAAAAACTCCTATATTTAGTGACCATGCAGACATCAATAAAAAAAAAATCTCCTGTGTAGACAGAAAATCCCACAATGTAGTTTTTTTAATCTCCTGTGTAGACAGAAAATCCCACAGTAGTAGTGTAGTTTTTTTTAATTTATATTTGTATTGAGCCGACTCATGGCGCTTCAGTTTTCCCTAGTGTATAAAAAGAGAAAAAAAATCCTCTATTAAGTAATTAGTTCTCTTGTTTTTTGATCCTGGGTCTCTAACAGTGACAATATTCGTGTAGCAATGTGTTTACAATTAGCCTGTTACTGCTGCAGTGATAAATCCTCAGGGTGAGGAAATGCTGGAACAGGCTGACCACAGAGGTGCTGGTTGCCCTGTCCCTGGAGGTACTCAAGTTTGGATGGGGCTCTGGTCAACCTGATCTAGCTGAAGGTGTCCATGCTCATAGCAGAGGCATTGGACTAGCTGAATTTTAAAGGGCTCTTTAAACACAAGCTGTTCTGTGAATATATGATTCTGTGCTGTCTGAGTCTGGAATGTGAAACTTGTTATACTGGGGAATTAGAGAACACTATATACTGAGCACTCTGTTTTGATACATTCAGAGAAATAAACTTGCTGTTTACTAAAAAGCTTCACCAGATACCTGCCTCAGGATGCTTTTTTAAATATATCACTGCTGTTAATAATCCATAGGGAACCCAAAAAGGGAACTCATTTATACAGAAGCAGTGGGCCAAAGCAGTAAGAGATCATGACAATCATCTTGCATAAAAAAATTGCTTTATACTGTAAAATTTCCCTTACCAAATCATATCCCTGTTCCTAGATACCATGCTAGGGAATGTAAAAAAGAAATTGTTAACATACCCATTGTTTAAAAAATGTCCAGAATATAAAGAACTCTTGAGGGAGTCTCTTGTTGGGTTATGGAACTGGAATGCATGTTTTTATGGTGTCTAGTCACAGTGTGCAAAGGCGTTAACCAACTTATCTTCCTAGGGGAGGAAGATTCACTGCACTTTGTGATTAAAGGACAGTGTTATGAATTAATTAACTTTTAATTTTTCTTAGTAATTTTTCCTTTGATTCAAATAAGATTCATAAAACAAATACCAATATTTCTATATGTATAAAAATACTTTGGTAATTTAATACAATTTAATATCTACTTGAACATTCATGTCCTATGGATACTAGAAATAGATGTAGAAAAAAACATAACTAACACTGGAATACTTGAGAAAGCTGGAAACATGGAATATACAAGTTATTAATCTATTTAATTTGTTAATAACTTAATCACTTAACTAGAATACAAAATGTCAGTGGTTCTGTACAAAATAAAAATATTCAAGTTTTCAGAGTATGTGACCTCTCATATCATCTCAGCATTTATCTGTGCTCCAGGTTGGTAGCATGTTGTACAGACTACTGTTACCGCAGTGATTTCTACCATACTATCAACCACATTCTTTTAAAAGATCCACTATCACTGCTAGGTTTTTTTTTTTAAATTTTTTATAACCAGTGAAAATCCTGCTACTCAGGTATTTTGTAAGCCTAGTTCCAGATCCACAGATCTGCATTCATAGAAACATTTTGTGGGAGAAAATTCCTGTATGTTACAAAAAAAGTGAGAATTTATAAGGGTGAGCATTTAAATTAGGATAATCAGAGACTAAAGGTCAATAATCATAGATTATTACTGTAGATTAATTCAAAGCACCCATAAAAAAAAGTTTATTTCTATCTGCTTTTTAAGTAGAAAATCAAAATATGTGGGGTTTTCCTTCTTTTTTTTTATTTAATTGAAAGCTTTTAGGTCAAGTCTATGTAGAATTATATTCTGGAATTTTTCTTTTAAGAGATAAAAGATAATAATTAAGTATCTTTTTAAAAGTCATAATAAAGTATGGATCTGATTGTTAAAGAAATAAGGAAAAGCCTGAATACCCCCAAGGTAATGTCTATCAGTCATACAAGAGAAAGAGAGCAGGAGCTGCTGACTTTGCAAATTTGAGATCTGAATTTGTAGCACTTCCAAAGCTAGTTCACTATTGCCTGAAACAGGTGTTTGTTTCTAGAAAATATGGTCTAGGCAGAGAGGATAAATCATTGCTAATGAACTGTAGTTTGCTGCCATGGTATATAACTTACTCCTCCCAATAATAACTCATTCTTCAATACTTGATGCATGTTTTAGGAGCTTTGAATAATGAAGTAAATATAAGAAAAAGGTTTCACAGCTGTTGAGGAACTGGCAGATATCATCTCTGGCTTTAGAAGATGTATTCTGGATACTGTAAGTGCAGAGTAGCTGGTGAGAAAGATTGGAATGCAGATGGGAGTGAAGCTTTTGAGGTGGGAGTTTTGGGATAGAAGTGTAGGGATTTAATGCACTGAGGGATCTAAGCAGATACCACCAGGGGCAAGCAGCTAGAAGAGACTCAATTGGCAAGTATTATCTGTCCATTAGAGATAAACATTCAGATTTCAAGTTTAAAAAATTTTAATAGTTGAACGAGACAGAAGAATTAAAATGAATGTATGTGTTTGAAGGAAATTCCTTCTGTTTGTGACACTGAGTTCAGATATTTGGCCTTGGGTTTTACATGAAGGTTTTCTAAACAACCAACCAAACAAACTAACCTTCATAGTATTTTCTTCATCCATGACTGAGAAGCAAATCCCATGCACTCAAGCAAAAATAATGTGCTCTGAGACTTTTTGAAAATACTACACTATGATTGCAGAATCGTGAGTTTTGCCCTTTTTCTTGACTTTCCTGTTCGCTGTTTTGAAGCTTATCAAGTCTTTCTGGGCTTAATTTTCTCCTATCTACCCTCTGTTCTCTTGCTAAGTGTTTAATTTTGCACACAGTGTCAGATAAGCTCTTCTGACAGCCATTTACCCCTGTGGGCTTCAACTTGATGCTTCAACTCTGGCATGTAGCACTGTACATTTTTCAAACTTCAAATGTGAGGTGGGAAGAATTGATAAAAAAATTGACTTGTTTTGGGTTGGTTTGCTTTTCTTCTTCTGAATTTTTAAATTCTTTCATTCATTTGGGATTTATAAAATAATTAATCAGTTCATTCATTGCTCATTTTCAAAAATATTGAGCAAATACCATCCAGACTTTTGGATCAAATGATAATTCTTAAAATAATTTTCAGATAGATTAATAAAGATATTGGTGAATACTCGCAACTGGCGAGGGTATGTCAATGTATGATTAACAGAGATGTTAATAAACTGCTGACAGAAAATAAAGGCAGTGCCATAGAATCACTTAGGTGGAAATAAAAGAAGATCTAATCTTCTAAGAACTAATCTTCTAATCTTAATAACTAATGATACTTGGAGATATTGTTTACTGGGTAATCTAACCTTCAGTTTATTTATTTTATCAGTGCTTAGGCTATCAATAATATAAATTTTTCATTTCACTGTAGGTATTAGGACAATTTGTTTCTCAATAATAATAAAAATTAAAATGTAATAGTACATTTACACAAAGACACAGGGAATATACAGCATAAGCTAATCTGTGAATCAATGGAATACAACAGTTCTAGATGCTATGCACTTAAGAACCAAGAAAAATACTTGTAATATGCAATTATCACCTTGGAAGCACTTGCACTTTTGCAATCAAACCCCATGTGGCTGATTTTAAGGACAAATGCATGCATACCAAACCAAGTCCTTCAAAGATTCTTCAAACAGAGAGAAATGGAAGGGCAAAAGTAAACAAAAATAACTGTAAGAAAAACTAAGAAAGGAAAAAATTAAAAAGCAATCACTTACCACCAGTAGACCAATACCCAGCCAATTCCCATGCAAAAACTACTTTGGAAGAGCTCCATCCCCAGCTGTATTGTTGAGCATGGTAGTGGATGCTTTGGAATTCTGCTTTGGCCAACTCAGCTGAGCTGTCCTGGCTTTGTCCCCTCCCAGCCTCTTGCCCTATGCCAGCCTTCTTGCCGGGGTGCAGTGAGAAACAAAGAAGGCCTCGACACTGTGCAAACTCTGTTCAGCAATATCAAAAAAGTTGGTGTGTTATGAACACTGCTTTAGCCAAAAACCTAAACCAAAGCACGCTCCATGCTGCTATGAAGGTAATTAACTCCATCCCAGCCAAACCCAGGAAATGACTGAACAAGCATGTTCAGTTGTTTTGCTTCTAAGCTTTCAAGTACTTTGCTTTCCAGCTAGAAAAATTGAAAAATCTGTGGGTTTCCCAGTTTTTGTTGGCAGCATTGAACAGTGGGAAAGAGTGGTCTAATCTTAGACTACTATATACCAAATTTAAGAAGACATGAATATTTTGAAATTTCAGTTTGAAATTTCTATTTTGTTAAGCCTTTTGTTAAAAGACATAAGATGACATAAGTCTAAGTGTAAAATAACTCGAGTAAAAGGGGAAATGTAAAAGTCTGAGATGTAATTTCAACCAAACTATTTTTTTTAATTTAGCATAATTTGCTCAAAATAGTAAATATTACAGATGTCAAATCTGAATTTTGCAAAAGTAAGTACACAATAAAATACCACTTGAAGCCTAAATGACTATTTTTGTTTATATGCAACTGAATAATGGAACAAGACTTCATTTAAAGGTTTCTCTAATGCTAGTTGCAGTTATTTCCTGCAATAGCATGCATAAGGGATAACTGTCTGTCTGATTAGAGCCCTTCCTGATTACAGTTGTCTGTTGTTTGCTAAAGCCATCTACAAGGCACAATCAACAAGCAGTTGTACAGTGGATCATGAGATCTCAAGTACTTGAGATCATGAGACCTTTCAGCTGAACCATTCAGAACAGAGTACTGGGCTCAAACACGTTTAGAATACTTTTTTTTTTGCTTCTGCAGATCTATAAACTCAAAATTACCAAGTTATGGGTTTTTTTTCTTCTGAGGGATCCAGAAACAGCCTGCAGAAATGAGGATTAGAGCAAGACACTTATTTTAGGCTTTTGTGATCAGCTGATGAATTCATATTCTTTGTTTGATTTGAATCAGTGATTTGGTTATACATTTATTAATTATTTTTGCAGTATACTGCCCGCGTGTATTTTCTTTAACATGAACAATGCTGCATTCCACATGTGGTCTTAAGTTATTTCACTTGATTAGCTTGCTGATTTGAAATAATTGAGTAGAGATGTTCCCTCTATTGCCCCATGTCTAATGCAAAGTTATATCATGGAGCTAAGAGAAGATAGGATCTGACTTTAGGCCCTTGCAAGTTTTGGAAACAATCTTTAAATCGAAGGTGTAAAAATTAGAATGCAAACTAATGCAGGTTAATACTTTAAACTACCAGTTATTAATGAATAATCTGAACTTCTAGAGCTCTACATTACTGTAGAAATCAGCACTATATTAAAAAACATATTAGACTTGAGGAAATCTGATTCAAAGATTAAAATATTTCTGGAAAGTGCATAAAAATTTGGTCTAGGGATATTATTTTATTTAAAAATAGCATGAGCAAAATATATATGCATTTTTGTGCTAATATTAAGGTGTATTTAAAAGAAATAATGCACAATTATTTAATCTAGATCAATTTATATGACAGAAAAATGCTGGCCATTGAACTTCTTGAAACATTTGTCTTGCTTTCTACACATGCTTCTGGTTTCTTGTATTCATAGGTAAATACCTCAGCACAGGCAAACGGGAAGGTTTTTTGGAGACAAACTTCAACAGAAGGAAAAATGTTTATAAGAAGTATCTTAAATGACATCAAAGCTTTTCAAAGGAGACTGTGTATAGACTTCAATGCAGGAAAAGCTAAAAATAAATGAATATTCAAGGTACCAAATCAATTTAGAAAATAGCTTAATACACCTGTGAAAAAGGCAAAGAAATAATTTGCCCTCCCTTAAAGTTTAATTCTCCTATCTGTATTACTGCCTTTCTGGAAAACAGAATAAATGACTCTTCTTTCCCAGTAAACCTGTGCCAGATGCAAAAGACAAAGTGTCACACTTCATTGTTTCCATGGCATGAGCAGCATTTCAACTAAGTTGTCACTGTTCATTCTGAACAGGCCTTTCCACAGGTCTGACTCATTACAGATTTGAATTGAATTATAAAGACACTGAGGCTAGTGGTTAACATAAATCAATATGAAAGGCTAGAAAACCTGTTTTTCTCAAAAGTGGTCACTAACAATGACAAGCTAATAATTTAAGACAATGTTATTTAAACCTAATTTACATGATCTCTTTATATATATATGACAACTTAATCCTGTGTGGTTTGATTTATTTTTTTTTTTCTGTAGAGTGATATGCTTCTGCTTGTGTCATTTCTAAAGAAATTCCTGCTACTGAGTGGGTATGGAAAGCTGTAATTTGTGAGCACATTTTGTAACATACTATTAATGGGGAAAATCACTGCATGGAATACTTAATTTTTGATTATTTGGGGGAAAAGAGCTATAAGAAAGAATTCCTCTGAAAGATCAAGAATGTTTTATGATGGCTGTTTGTTTCAAAATGCAGTTAACAGTAAATAAACCACAGTAACAATTTATACAGTATTCTGTAATAAGAGAATAAATATTTATGTTGCTGTTCAGTAGCAATGTGGTAGTAAAGGGAAAATGGTAAAGAATAAGAGATAAGCACATTGGTGTGTAAATACAAAAGTAATTATTAATGTGTGAGAAAACAGCTCAGGAAGCTTTTGCTGTAGGGCCTCATATTGTTACTGGCCAATGTGCATTTTTCTCCCATGTGTTGGATACATCCACTCAGAGAAGAACCAATAATTAAGAGGCTTGAAGGACAGTCTTTGATTCATCTTATCTGAGCTCTGTAATGAGGAGGAAGAAAAAGGACTTATTCCAAGGGCTTTCCAGCCTACTTACTTTGAATCAGTCTCTACACATGCTTTTCTGTTTTACTCTAGTGGGAACTATTGTACTAATTTCAACAGTCTGACTCTTCAGCAGTAGGATGAATTTTGTACATGCGTGTTCTGAATCCCCTGTAAACATTTAGTGGGCAAATTCTTTACAGATATTTTCAGCATACCTCCAAAAATTAAGCAAGAAAATTGTTTTCAAAAGTGTAAGACTAATTTTATTTTTTATCAATGGGTGTGTATTGGTTTAATAAAAATTCATTTCTAGTTTAGGGGGTAAATTCTGTTTAGCTGTATCAGTGAGTCACTGCTCCTATGTCACCTGTTTCCTGTTAATTATTTGAGCAGTCATTGCCAAACATCAATGCCTTTGTTTTCTGAAATGTGTGAAAAGCAGAAAATTCAGACAAAATGTAAATTTTTTTTTTTTTTTTTTTTGAAGTAGATGCAGGTTAGTGTTGCTGAAAATGACTAATACCTCTTTGTATGCCCTGTTTTGTCCATCATCTTCAGCAGGGCTGCTGAAATAAGATTTTAATTTTTCTCTAAATGAAAAACAGTTTATGAGTTTCACCTGCAGGAAGTCATTGAGGATTATGCAAGAGTATTTGGGAATGTTGGATATGTGTATTTAACAAGGAGCAGCAGGGAAATCTGACTTCTTTTGAATATCATTTTCAGCATACAATTAATCTAATTTTCAGGTAGATTGTAAAGGCTGCTTACAATAACAAACTCAGAAGTGACATCCATCCTAAAAATTTTAATTGTAGGTGAAATTGAATCAAACTCAGTGAATGGGATTCAGCTGCCATAATGTAGGTGCTATGAGATGTATTTCCTCCAGCCACAGTTACAAAAGCATCTGCAACTCCAGTGAGTCCTTTGCCATATCTGCCAGCCTCTACACTTTGCACCCCAAGACAGCTTTAGGAAGTCAGAAAAGGCAGTAGATGCCTGTTCTCAGACAAGTGAACCTTACTTTGTGTCTCCCTAAAATTCCTCTTTGCAAAATTCCTCAGCATTAAAATTTTAATTATGACTGCAAATAAACTTGAATTGCTGGGCTGATGAGGCCAAGAATAGAAACCAAACCAAACATAAGACAATTTAAAAAAATCAATGAAACCAGAGCAACATAATTATGAGCCCCTTGGCTCATAATTGTGGCTCAGGTTTTACTTGCGTTCCATGATCAAATGTTGCACAAGAGTTTAATACTCCAAAAGCTGATCTGTTTTGATCTGAAGTACTACCCAAACATTACATTTTAAGTAAAACCTAGGTATGAGGTAGTTTTTTCAACATTAGTAATCTGTTGCTTTGTTCAAATATAAAAATTATTTAAAGTTTTTCAATATTTCAAAAGGATGGGCAAAAAAGGATGCTTCAAAACAGCAAAACTCATGGTGATATAAAGACCTAAATGGAAAAAGAAACCAAAGAAGGTCAATCATGTTGCTCTTTGATACAGAAGGAATGTGTTAAGGGCCTAGAAATGAAAAACTATCGCTGTATTTTGACCACCAAAATATTAAATATAATTTTCTTTGACCTTTTTATTCCATTAATTTTAATAACACATTTCAGCTGTACTGTGTGGCATTAAAGGTAAATTTATTAAGACCTTTATCTGTCAGCTGTGCTTGAGAAATACTAAATATTTTATACAAACTATATAACTAGTGAGCAAATACATCTTTTCACAATTAACATAACATGAAGAAAATTTAAATACCAAATTCAGAGAGATCCTCTCTCAGCGTACAAACCACCTGTACTACATGAAGCTGTCTCATGCAAATATCACAAGTTCACACCATCAGAAAGAAGAAAATTTCCCTAGCTTCAGAAAGAAGACATATATATCTTGTAATGTGACTGAATTTAAAGCCACCTCAGGTGATGGCAACCTATATCCACTGTCTGCAGCACAGAAATCTTGTTTGTTTTCCCCAATTCATACCTCTGCAAAAAAAGTGACAATTAGCACTGAATACTTTAACACTTGCATCAAGTAAGGCCCTCTAGTTCTTGAGAGTGAGGAAACAGTGAATAAGAAAATGGTACCCACCATCTGCATGACATATATGTTTTTGCAGAATTCTACCTTACTTCAAGCTGTCTCTTTACCAGGTTGAATTATCCTTTCCTGTTCACTCATTATGTGAAAGTTATCATACAATTTGTTGCCATCCTCTTTACTTTTTCCAGATCTATTACATAACTTTTGAAATGAGCAGGATTTTGTTCAAGGTTCAGATACATATGGGTGCCAAGTACCCAAACTCTCCTTTTAGTCAAAGGAAGTTAGCAGACAAAACAGGCCAACTGATAAACTGGGAAGGGCTGACTAAAATTGAGATCTATTTGCATTTCAGAGCCTCCCATGTAGATAAGACATGAGACCTGGGGAAAGACACATTCCTTTTCTGTGCCAGAGGCCAGGAGGGGTAGCTTCAACAAGGTCAGCATATGTGAGCATAAGTACTGACTGTGCTCAGGCCAGCTGTTCTGCCAGATCAAATGAGTGCAATGGGAACTTGTCCTCCTGGCACACCTATTGCCTTCTGCACCTATTGGCTTCCACATCTCTTGGCTTCTACACATAACAGTCTAAATCTGGAACTGCAGTCTTCCCTGCTCTGCCCAAACTCCCTCCCCAGTGGAGGGGTTTGAAGCTATGGGCAGTGTGTAATACATGGTCCTGAAAGTAAAGCTTCCACCTTATACACTAGTACAGAGTTTGTCTTTCAGTTTACTCTTTTAACCCTTTCTCCCCTGTTTAATTGCTGATATTTAGACTATTTTCCTTAGGAAATAGCTGGAGTGATTCTGTCAATACTCTACCTGCTTTCTAAGTATGCTTCCATGCTTGAATACCAGAAAATAGAGGTTGTGAAGGTAAGAATTGTAAAAAGAGTTGTGAAAAAGGCAACTACATATTCATATCTATATGCCCATATGCCTAAACCAGAATGATCATCAGTGAAGGCACATTTTTTGTTAGGCACTAGTAAATCCAGTTGTAAGACATAGATAAATTGAAAACACATTTTTAAAAATATGATTATTATTTATCATATAAATAATTCATGGAACTTTTTTTTTTCTTTTAAAAAACTTGTGTTCTCTGTGGAAGTGTTTGGGGGAAAATAAAAAAAAAGGTCTCAGCATGGGGAGATGCTGGTTGTACAGGATGAAAAAAATAATTTGTGCTTGAACCATGTAAATTGGAAAAAAAAAAATGGCCAGTGAGATTAATTCTGTTGGTTGGAGCATGGTGCTAACAGGCCAAGGTTGTGGGTTCCTATATAAATCATCGTGGGTCCATTCAGCTCAGAATATTCTGTGTAATTCTGTGATACTGCCTGGTCTCCTCTTACAAATGCAAACCTTCACCGTGGTCAAAGTAGTTTAAAGCATTTCAGATTTTTTTTAAAGGATATCATTGTAAAGAAAGAAAGAAAATATTCTGGTCATGGATTATGTTATTCTGGTTAAAGATGTATCTGGCCATGCACTAGAAAAATATATAGAAGAGGGAATAAAAAATAAGCGTTTCTTTGTATAAGATAACAGTTAATATTTAATCCAAATACAGGGTTCAGATAAGGGAGGGTGCGTAACTCTTGTTTTCTGCCAAAACAACTTTTCATTTTTCTCAAGAGGTTTCTAATTCAGTAATTAAGATGTAATTATCAAATTAGTGAACAACATTTTAGAGCATAATTATCACATTAGCTAATAACTTCTTAGCATCTAGACTCTTAATAAAATAAAATGTCTGCATCTAATTGAAGATCAATCTAAACCCAAACTCTGGGAACCTCTAGTGCTGAATTTCCACATATAGGTGGAAACAGAGTGAAAGTATACACTGTGCAAGAATCATTTGCACATTGCATTTCAGTCATTAGGAATATCAACACCGTCCCTCTCATGGAAAAGATTGATTAGGTAATTATTAAGAAATACAAGTGACAGTCAAATTTATTGCAAATTAGAGAGGAGTGTAAGGTATTCAGTATCTCTGTGCTTCAGATAAAATATTTTTACCTTCTGCTTGTGTATGACACTTTCCCCCAGACCCTCCAATAACAATACTGCAGGCTGTGAATTAAGCACTGCTGGATTATCACTGGAGACTTGAATCAGTATCTGTGATATGCAGCATCCTGAAACAGACCCTCTTGTGCCTCATTAAACATTTTTACTTCTTTACTTCAGGGGCCCAATGGAATCTGTTATTCACAGGAGTGTGCCATAAATTATTAGTTTATGACACACTCAAATTTCATATACATTGGCAAGATTTTATTGATATTTATCACATTAATTAAATGACTTTAGAAATATGAATCTGTGGCAAAATTGGTGCATTTGATGTTAAAATTTAGAAAATAATTTAAATTTATATTTCTTTTATTTTTGGAATTGAGATAGTAAATTTCCTTTATTTTTTTTTATTTTTTTTTGGAGAGCCATGTCTAAATTTCTTTGGCTAGGTTTGTTTGTGTTAGTCATATTGAGATTTTATTTATCTTGGGTCACATTGCAAAGTTTGTAAGCTTCACTATTGTTGTAAATTATGAAATAGGCAAGTTCAAGAAATCGGAACCAACATATTTTTAAAACTAAAGTTAAATCTGCTCAATTTAGCAGCAGAAGCACCTAATATCTCCACTTTTGAAAAGTGACTTGTTTTCATTCTTCTCTTTTATCAGCACTAACAATTTACAATAACACTGAAGATCCATCTCTTTCTTTCTTCTTGGCATTTTTATCACAGCACCCACTATTATTTTTTTGGTCATACTACTTGCTTGCTTCTGCATTCAGAGTACATCCCTCCCCCTTGCCTGCCCTTTATTTTTCCTTCCATGGTGAAGCATCAAAAAGGCAATCATTGAGAGAATACAAGAATACCCATTTTTTGCAGTCCAAGTTCATACATCAAGGACAGAAATAGTGAAGATTTTTCTAAATAACATTAAATAACCCACATGGGTCTTAAAATTTCTTCCAAGTATCTAGAACCCTACGCTCATGGCAGCAAATCCATATTTTAACCAGGGTAGAAGTACTGTTGACAAAAGTGATTTTGATGAGATTGTTGATAAGATGAAAAGATAATGACTTAATTTCTAAGCAACTATGTAATGTAAACATTTTTGGAAGCTGAACATTTGAGTACTGAAGTGGAACATTAGTAATTTTAACAGTGTTTGTCACATTTAAAACTCATCCATCAGTCTGATTTTGAAGGGTTTTCTTTTGTTCTTGTTTTTTTTTTTTTAATCTCTGAAGACTATTATAAGTTTTTCTGGTATTTCACAACATTTCCATAGCAATGATTTCAAATGGTTCAATTGTAATACAGTCAGAAAACATTTTGGAAAGAAGCAAAAATGCCTCAGGCAGTACTGAAGAAAAGCTCTGTTTCAGTGGCTTTAAGGGGAGAATGGCATCAATAAACAGTTCCAGTTAATGCATTGTAATATGGCAGCCGTAGGACGTAGTAATGAATTACTATTAAGTAAGGAAAACACGATGCAGCAAACTAAAAATTGGAAAGTATTTTCTTGAAATATAAAAATAATGAAAAAAAAACCATTCTCACTTTATAAATTAATAAGGATTATTCATATTTAAAGTTCATACTTTAAAAAAATTCATACTTTTTATAAAGAATAGGGATTGTTCATATTTAAAGTTCATACCACTCATAGAACTATATTGGTGCTCTGCATCTGTTACACAGATGTATGTATGTGCATATATACATACCTATATATATATATATATATTTATATATTTATATATATATGTAGTCTACATATGTCTTTTGTTCTTTTTCTTTTCCCCTTGATTAAATTATATAATAAGAATTGCTTCAGGTTACTGAAGAATTCTATGCATGGCAGTCGAGTGAAGGAAGAAAAATATGAAAACGCAGTTTTTGAACTTGCTTAAATCACTAAAATATCTACAAACTCCTGATCATTTGAATATTAAGCATTAAAAGCAAAACAAATCATCCTAAAGCTGATGATAACCCTTTAAACATTTAATTTCTGAAGAAGATTCTGCACAGGGGTCCAGTTATTAATGATGGTCACAGCATCTGGCAGGCCTTAGGTCAGGCTTTTTTTTTTTTTGTTTATCCATTTATAAGATTCAAATTTTAGTCTTTTGTGACTGCAAATGAACTTTTTATTGGCCTTCTTTAATGTCCAAAGTCATGGCAATGAGTATTCTTAAAGTTTAGTTTAAGAAAGAAATTGATTTTTTATGGCATCTTCCAATTCCAAGCTTTTGTGAATACTTTTAAGAAAGATTTTTTCCTTGATATTTTTGGAAAGAGGAAACGGACCTTATTTATTTTGAGGTTTAGATAGGCTTGAGTGTGGGAAATTTTTTTCCTATAGAAAAAAGATTGCATATTTTGTGATTCTTAATTGCTGAATCCTGCAGTGTTTGGTGTGTTGTTTTTAAATTACCTACTTGGTCTTAGCAGAGTGAGTGAAATTATCTGGATAACTGGGATTTGACCCTGAAGGTACTTCTGGCTAACACATGCTGATATCTGATGTTGAAGATGCATTAGGAATTACCTAACCAGAAAGGGCAAGCAGAAGGAGGCCTGACCGTATGACACCAGTCTGTTGAGGTGCACTAGTGTTGTGGCAGGAATCAAAGAATTAGGTAAGAAAGCAAGTTGGAAGCTACAGGCTGGGACTATTGATTACTCAGGAAGAAAACCTAAGTCCTCACCCTGAATTTCTCTCCCATTTCAGCATTTTCTACAAGAAATTGATTGGATAAAAAGCAAATAATCTAGAAATTGTGGGATTGCTCCTCTTTTATAACTAGCAGAGGCATATAGAAATATAAGACAATTTCAGGGTTGCTCTTGTTTTTTGGTTCTTGCAAACTGAAAATTCCTACATGGTAGCATATCTTCAGTTATGACAAATAACATATAACAAGACAAATAACAAGAAGACAAATAACATGCAGCATAATGGAAAATAAAAATCCTGCCCTGGATGCAATATTATTAGCATTTTTCTATGGTCTTTATGATGAGGTTAGAGAACTCGTTGTATCAGTGTTTTAATATATGTTATGACTCTTTCTAGAATGAAAATAAATGGTTTATGATTTGTCTATCTTTAGACCTATTAGTAGGGAAGTTAGAAGATGGCAACTGCCCAGTTAATAACCTATTAACAGATGTAAAAATTTCATGAGGACCAGTGGAAGACTATTTCTGTAAAATTTAGGCATTTAAGTTTGCATATTATCTTCTTTAAAGAAGTTTTGGAGAAAAAAGTTTTCTTCATGAATGTTGAGAAACTTTGCATCTGGATATTGACTATCTCCAGAAAAAAGCAAGGGAAAGAAGTAAACACGTTCTTCTAAGGCAACTCAAAACATTTTGTTACCCAAAGTAAGGAAAAGCACGTTTTAGCAAAATCTCCTGAGGCCATTTTTGTAGTCAGACTTAATTTATTACTTTGTTTCCTTTTGTTACTGTGAATCATGAGAGGCTAATTATTATGTGAGTGTGATAATTACACTGATATTATCAAGTGTATTCTGTAATACATTGCTTAGCATGTCAGAGAAAGTTAATGTACATCCCTTAAAGTGGGAAGAAATCTTATGGATAGTACATTCTAACATTGTAGATGAATGTGTTCAGGTATTATTATTTTATATGTCATCCTTACTTGTGCTCTATTGATATTCTGACTGAAAGGAGCATTATTTGTAGAGATGCTATCAAAAGCAGTCTTTTATAAATATACTGCATACTTCAGCCTAGTAATATTTTTAAGCTGTATTTCATTTATTCATTTTCAAAGCATATTTGTGCTGATGAAAGGAAAGACTCTAATGTATGTTATTTGTCACATCTGACTTGAAGATGCTAGAATCCATCCACTTACATTTAAAATAACTTTGAGGATACTTATCATTTGTATGCACTTAGCTTTTAAAACCTTTTTCATCAGTTTTATAAGGTAAGGAAAATTTTGTTCAAATGAGATCTACAGTTACTATTTCCTCATAATGTTCCTTATTATTTCCCTACATTTAAAAAAAAAGAACCAAACTCTTTCTCTTTTGATATTTGATTTTTACATTAACAATATACACATAAAATTGACTGATTATTTAGCCTGTTCCATATTGTGCAATCAGAAAAGATACAGTTTTATTTGTCCTAAATCAGTGGTTAATTCAAATCCTTTTTAGGATTTCAGCATACCTACAAGTTGGCAGTTTCATGCAACTACACTAAAATGTCAATCAAAGTATAACTTAGATGCTGAAGCTGATAGTTCTATGCATTTTAAACAGCAAAATTTGCAGGATCCTGTGATCATGGCTTCATATACTGATGCCATGAACAGAAATTACATCTCATTTCAAAACATATAGAGTTTCCAATAATTGTGCCTGTATTGCAATGTTGAGATGTTTTGAGATGAAATATTTATTTTAAAGAAAATAATATTGTCCAATATTGTGCAGGAAATCAGTAGCAATGAAAGCAAACCCCTGAAAATCCAGATCCTGCTTCCTTCCTCCAAACCATATGTGCACTCAGAATGGATAAAGGTTTCTGCTGAAGTGTGCTATCTTTTTCTGCAGTGCTGTATCCACATAAAACCAGCTTCAAAGTCAAATAACCAGCATTTTCTTTGTCAAGTAATCCTTTTCAACTTTTTTCCTGTTGTGAGATTCAGAAAGCTTTCAATATAATTTTGAAAAGAAGTAATAAAAACGTGTTATTGTTCAGATTCACACAACTGTATTTGAAATCTATAATTCCATAAACCACATTACTTTATGGAAAACGTTGTAAAGAAAACTTTTCATTCATTTTTAACATCTTGTTTGAGAGTGATTCAATTTCTTAAATCCTGTTCCAGACAGAAGTAAGTGGCTAAGATGTAATTTTCTACTGTATTTGTAGGAAGCACAAAGTCTAAGCTGCCAACCTTTAAGGGGTTCTTTGAACCATCTCTGTAGCTTTCAAATCCATAACAGGACCTGAAAGAGGATTATCAGTACAGTGCACAGCACACTTGATTAGGACTAAAATGCCTTCAGCCAGCAGCCAGCAGCCTGTATCAGTCCCTGTAGCTCAGCACCCACTGAGCCTCCTCCTCGCAGCGCCGTGCCTGCCGTGTCAGTGATATCAGGGTTTTGGGATGAGCCTCTTCAGTGCCTTCTGGCTGTAACTCTACTGGAGAGGTGTAGTCCATTCACACTCCCAAAAAGCCATCATTCCCATCTCTGCAAATGTCTATAGTGTAATACATCCTCTGAACCCTCAGTAATGTGCTTTTGACTTATTATCTTCTCCATGTGGTATCTCCTTGCACAGTCATTGGCTTCAATTACCAAATGGCCAATTTTGAAATTGGAACATGTCAGATAAAAGCATATATTTAATAGTATAATACCTGACAGAATTACTTTCATTCTGTCTTGATGCACTCTTTAGAAAAGTTGTTTATCACGGATACCAGCCACTCCTTTCTCCCAGATTTTGCAGCTAATTGAACAAAGTCTGTCTAAAAGATCATGTTTTCTGAACGTGAAATAATCAGTCAAAAAAAGAGATTGCTATTTGTCACGTCAGGATTACATCTGGGCAGCACAATTACCTTAGATTCAAAGTATTGACCTGAGGTGAAGGAAAATAAAAAAAAAAATCATTCCTAGAGAACTTAATATAAATTTAGTAGTAAAATTTAAATATATTTATATGTTTTCAAAGCAAAATGGTGGGAATAAATGTTACTGGGATTTAAAATAATTTTTTCTCCAGGCTCTCAGTCCCATTTTAATGTTACTTAAGAAAGAGGTTTTCATTGTTATATTTAAAGAGGTGGTGTATCATTAAAAAATAGTGTTCATGTCACATGTGACTGATGCTAGTTTTTATAAGGCATTAATAAAGACTTTTATAGCTGTCAGTAAATTTGTGCAGATTGGTGCCTGTTGATAATATGGCTAAAGTATTAACAAATGTATAGCTATTAAAAGCTAGTATGTGTATGTGCAAGACCTCTATCCAGCTGGTTTGGTATTAGAAAAAAAGAAACTTAATTTTATATCATCAAACAAGGAAATCACAGTTAAAATTAAAATTAAAATTAAGATTAATGCTACTGTTTCCATAACTTTCTTAATGTGAAAAATGTTATGGGTGAATGATTTTTGAATTTTTGTATCCAGGTTTCACATTTAAAAACCATAGAAGTTTTAATTCTGTGTATATAGTTCATACATTTACAATATCATTAGAACCAATTATTTTAGGCTAAGTAATTTCAAGTAGTCTGTAAGCTTCATAATGACTGATTTGATAGACTGTGATCTGAGGTAATGTGGCCTTCTGTTACATGTTTAAGGGTTTAATTTTTCAGAGGGCACAGACTGCAAAATAGCCTGTAGCTGTAATTAGATGGCATTAATTTCTCATGAAACAAACAGGTGACTGTGACTGTACCAGAAACAAAGGAGAAATTCTTTGATTTAATATTAGCCAGATTTGCCATTAGCTTGTTGGAAGTCCTACTTGGATACTTTTGAAGCTTGCTTGAATGAGGTTTTTTTCAAGTAGGTAACAGTAGCTCAGGTTTCATGTTATGCTGCTAGTTCAGAAGTTCTTTACATGCAAGATAAGGAGAGATTTTCTAATAACTTGTTCTCAAACTTCTAGTTATCTAGTGATTCATGCAATTTTATTCTTTCTGCTGGGTTTTGTCAGGTGTTACATGGAGATGATAATACAAAACACACAAGATGGTGATTTTCAAAGGGGCTCCTGTTGTGAAATGGAAATAGAAAATTGAATCACTCAGGGTTAACCGATTATTTTTGAAATTAGGTGCTTTAGAGTAGGAAAATTTTTTGGGGGGGATAATTTTTGCCAAGATGTGTAACAAGTTTACTTTTTTTTCCCCTCTGGATGTTATGTTTAAGAAAATTATTTGAAAACTGGGGAAATCGGGATGACTTGTAAGCGATAAATGTCAATTCTACTACAATTTTTTTTGACAGAAAATGCTGTTTAAACAGTTTCATGACAATTTTTTTGACTTGTATAATTATGAACTATTTTAGATTTTCTTTTTCCTTGGAAAATATTAAGGAAATCTGCATTTTATCCTTTTTGGTAAAATATTCCTATCATTTTTTTTTCAATGATTTGTGTTTCTGAAGAAACCGTTATTCCATCAATATTACACTGATGATTGATTTTTTCCTATTTGTTATGGTAAAAGAGCTTGGTCATATAAAGGTTTTTTTTAATAGAGTCAATTGATGAAAAATCCTAATGGATTTCAGGTACATTAAAAGCAATTCTTTCATATCAACATTAACAGGAAATTTGAATTATCCCAGATATCACTTCACAGATGCAGTATTTAAAGAATATTTTTTAATTGCTCTGGCTTATCTGGCTTGGATTGGCATGTCTGAAATATTCCTCAGGTGTTGATCACCCCAAAAAATCTAGTGAGCTTTATCTAAGTGGTTACTGTGACAGTAAAAACTGGAAGTGCTCAGCCACACAGCTATCAGCTACTGTACACAGCCTATAAAACTTCATGGGCTACAGATTGAGCTGTAGATACGTGATCCCATATTCCCTGGTGTTACTATTATAGGGCAGAGACAAACTGCCTTATCATTAACTCTTTAAATGAAGAAACTGTGTATGAGACCACTGGAGCAAGTTAATAATAACATACACATTTTTTTTTACTGCTTTTAAGTTTTTTCTTTCTGTCCTGAAGTAGTAGTGGATTTTCAGGCTATTCTTCCAGGATGTGCTGCTGGCTGCATCTGAGAACTAATGTTTCTGCCTACCATGGGTCTATAAACTCTGTTAAAAAAAAACCCCAAATCCTAACACCTGCATTTTTTAAGGTGTTAGGCAGAGATAGGCATTGGTTTGGCTGCTTGTCCCCATACAAATGGCAAGATTTATGACTCTTCTGTCTGCTTATCTAAAGGCTTGCAGTGCATTCCTCAATTTGATTATTAATAAGGCTATCCTGAATACAAAGTAAAGCAGCAGTAAAGAAAAGCCTGCTTGGGAGGAAACAACATGACACAGTGTGCTATGACAGCTTCTGGATACCACTATCCCTTCATAATTGAGTATATCTGAACTGGAAAGCCAATTCTTTTATTTTCCTTTCCATTTTATATAAAAAATGCAATGCAATTAATGGATTGTCTCCCAGTATTAAGCCAGTGGATTTGCATGACATAGTATTTAAAACTAGTCAAAGTGTTTTAATTTTTTTTACTATTTTTGCATACTCAGTAACAAATAGGAGCTCAATAGTAAATTTAAAGTTACTGAATAAGTTTCTATTTCTTATGCAGCTGTGGAAAAACACCATTTAAAAATTTTCATTCTTGTCAATGCTTGAACTCATTTATGTGTCTTTGCTGAGCATCCTGGAAACATCTAATGCATAGACTCCCAAGCAAACTTACGGGGTTTCTCCATCTGGAGAATGAGGATCTGTTTTTTTAATATATTCTGATATTCAGAATACAGACGTGTCAGTCTGAGCTCCTGGTCTTAGCAGTTGAGTTTAATTTAAACTAAATAAATGTTCAATTAAAAAAGGGTGTGTGTGTATGTGCTGTATGAGCTTGGCCAAAGCTGCATTCACTGCTGAGGAACCTGGCATTTTCAGTCATTTTGCATATTAGTAGGACGTGAAACACCTTTGAGGACCAGTGAGTCTCTTAGTGTGAAGGTTATGATGAACCTGCCAGCATCCAAAATATTTTACTATATATTTTACTGAACTGAAAGGAATCTAGTGGATTTTTGACAACATACAGCTTAGAAAATAGCTAGGAATCTTCAAATATATGGTCTACTTTATATTCCTCTAGGGTTCTTATTTTTAATTTCAGTGTCTACCTAGTGCAAAATGTGAAACTATTCAGGAGCAGAAAATAAGATTTCCTTCCTCCTAGCAAAATATCCTAATCATAGAACAATAGAAGCAGGTTATTCTACTTCTCTTTTTCTTAGGACTGGAAATATACCCTGAAACAGACAGACCATATGATGCCAGGTTTGAGGTTTCTTTATCACAGGGATAGAGAATAAGTCAGTGAGTAAGGGAAGAAATCACGGAATGGTGTACGTGGACAATTACACATCATGGCCACTCATAGGAGATGTCATCTTCATAAAATTGTCTTGCTATATGATGGATGTCACTAACATTAGGAGTTACCTAGGTAGGCAAGGTCAAAATAAAATTTCTCTTCCTCCCTTTATTTTTTTATGCTGACAGTAGTGGCTGAATCTTTGACAGAGAATTCCTGGTCTCAAGGATTTAGAAATCAGTATAATGAAAAATGCAAGAATAAAGAAGGAAGGTTGTACTGAGCTTCAGACACATGGAAATTAGAGAATAAATCTTCCAATGTAAAAACTTCAGGAGAACCAAGAAACTGTAATGTTTACTTCTTTTAATAAATCCATTTAGCTTAGGATATAGATAGGATTTCCTAATTGTTTTTGTGATATGGCTTTATTCTAATATAATTGAATAACTGCCCTCCAGATGCCTTGGGAAAGCCTATGAAATCTATCTTAATTTTCATTTTGTTCATGGAAATGTCTTTTTATTGTCACTGAATATCTATACTTATAATTTAACTAATTTTTGGATTCCTGCAGCAATTTAAAAGTATTTTCCCCAAATCAAAATACTATCCTCCTATATGTCACCATTTGAATTGCAATGCTTAGATTCTGTAACTTTTAGCATCCCAAAAGCTTGTCTATTAGAATGTTTCTCTGAACAGAGCACTCCATTAACTTCAAAAGCAGTAGGTTGCCTTTAATGTTCATATTCCATTATTGTGCAAATAAACATGGTCATTTTTTTTGAGTTTTAAAGTGTACTAGGCTTATATATATACTGAACACTATCTAAGTTTCTTTGGCTTGAGCTCTGACAGTTTTGTTAATATTGGTTACTAAAGATATTGAAATTTTTCTTAAGAGTCTGCCTTTCCCTTCATTGCCTCTTTTCCAGTTTGAAATGACTAAGGCTTAAATAATTATTAGTCACATCTTATCTCAGTGGCAAAGGCTTGTGCTTTTAAAGTAATATTATATGAGCATCTGCTCCTATGGCTCTTGCCAGAAATTAAAAGGCTGATCTGCAGGAAAAGAAGGTTAACACCTCAGATTTGTAGTGAGAAATGTATTGCAAGAGGAAGAATATTTGCAAAACCAAGCAGCCTTTTCTATTTAATACTATCAGTAAATAGTAAATACACATCTTTTTGCTTTACCAACAGTTTATGTGCTTGGTTACTCACAAGACTATTTACAAACTGACTGCAGTTTTTGAAGTTTAGTTTGATCCAGTCACTGGATATTCAGATTCTGAGAACTTCTTGATGAGAAAGTAGCAGTGTTGAATAGAATTTTTAGACAGTATGAGTCCAAGTAGCAATACTACTTTGGAAATGAATAAATACAAGCAAGGAGAGAGTGAATGAGTAGCATTCCTTTCAGAGGCACAATACCTGGCTTGTAATTAGTGATCCTGTGATGATGGCCATTGTCTGTCCGTTAGAATTGTCAGGTCTCTGTTAAAATGAGGGTTGAAGGGAGCATAACGATACTGATCATTTTTCTGAGGCATTCCATGTCACCACAGTAAGGACACATCTTCAAATTACTTTTATTGTCACAGTATCCTTGGCTTTTCCAGATCCAAGAATAAATTATGTTACCTCAAAGTATGAATAAATTTACATTCTATGGACAATGATATCTCATTAATGAGGAAAGCTGATGCACAGCATTTTCTCACAAGCATATTTGCTTCATTTAAGATGAAGGTTGGCTCAAAAGTGTTCTAGAAATTGTTTATTATTTAAGGCATGTCCTACTCTGGTAGCATGCCTTGTTTGGGGATGTTTTCATTGCAGGATAGAGGTTATGCAGGGTGTAGTTTCTTGGATTCCTGTATTTACTGAGAATGAAGTTAACATCTACTTGCAGTTCAGGGCAAAAGAGCAAAATCTGAACTTTTTGCTCAACATATTTATCAGTTCAGGCAAACAGTCATGCTAAAATATCTCTCCATTTTAATTTCTGGAAACAATTTGAGGCATCCCAGTCCTATGCTCCATTGTATAATGTATTTTCAGTGAACTGCCAAGTTCATTATTAATATATTGTAAGTAGAAAGCAAGAATCCATGTCTCCCTTCCACCTGCCACACACAGAGGTCGTGGAAGATCTGGAAGGGACAAATGTATTCATTTCAAGTTTAATTATATAAAATAGTAACAATAGTGATAGTAGCTATGTAATAATTAAATATACTTCATCCCTCTCCTATTCTTGCTTCTAAATTGTGTGGTTAATATATAATGCTACACTTTTTAAAATTCAGAATAATAAAATGAGTATTGAATGGAAAAAAGCAACAGGTTTTCTTAAGGTAAGTTCTTATTGTTGCTGGTTTACTTATTGCTTGACTCAAAGCTCATCAAAATAATGAGTTGCCCTGTATCAGGTTTATGGAATTAAATACTTTGGGCTGATGAATCTTTTCCAAAAGGATTATTAAGGATGCTATTTTATGCCCTTTTTGCTTATTAGTGGTTTTTTTTGTTGTTCTTTTTTCTTTGTTCCTCTACCAGGAGGCATTTTTGAGTGCGTGGAATCTGGTCCAATGGGAGCAGAAGAATTAGCCTTCAGATTTGCTGTGAACACAATCAACAGAAACAGAACTCTTCTGCCAAACACCACATTAACATACGACACACAAAAGATCAATCTTTACGACAGTTTTGAAGCATCCAAAAAAGGTAACCTTTTGCATATTTAGTTTTTTTAATGAAGGACTAAGGCTCACTTAGTTTACTTATCTGAAAAAATGTCTATCTGATGAAGCCATATGCAATGAAACTGACATTAAAGAGCTGCTTTATTAAAGGTTGTAATGATAACTGCTTGACAATTACATTGCCACTTTTGCTCCCACTAACCCTATCTAAAAGCTATTCCCTTAAATATTTCAAATCTGAAATAAATTTTGCTGAACATTGTGACTAGGGTGTTTCTTATACCAGCTCCCTTGGAGTGAGAAATCTCACTGTCTTCAAAATTTTTTCATCAAAATGCCAAGTTCCCCAAATTCTACTGGAACTGGGATTCAGTCACTTCAAGTACATTTTCACAAATGCCTTTATATAGTTAGTCACAGACTTTGAAAGTGGAGTAGTAGTTGTAATTTAGTGCATCTTATACCAGCATGGCATAAAAATAAGCCTAAATATTAAGTCTGTGCTTAAGGCTATCACTATCAGATACATGACAAGACCTGAGTTAAGCTCTTTCCTCCTAACTATAAATTATATGTGTTTACAGAAGAATTAAGAGTAAAAATTAAGTTTGAACATTTTCCATAAATTTTAAAATCTTTGATCCTCAAAAATATATTTCCAAATTTTCAGATTGCTTTACTTTTAAGTCATGGACAATAGGCACAAATTGCTGCATCTTTGTTGTATCCTAGAAAGTGGAAACACCAAAAAGTTCAGTATGTACTTATGGAAGAAAGTACAAAGCCTCGTGTCAAAACTCAGTAAGACTGAATTTTGCACTGTATTGCATGCTCTTTAAAAACACTTTTCTTATAAATTGAAGAGCTAATTTCATATGAATGCTATATGCAACAAAACAATAAGAAGGGTGAAAGAATTGGAGGTCAGCCTGTGTTTCTTATGGCAGGTTTCTAGCCTAAATCTGTCAAGTGATCTGGTGCCAACATGTCTCTCCCAAGCATTAAAGACAAAAAGCTTTATACAATAAGGGATTTTTGGTGGTATGGTGGGCTAAGAAGAGTGCAAACACTTGATACAACATTAGATATTATACCTAAGGGAAAGCTCCTGTGGCATGATTAATGTCCATGAAGGACATCTTAAAAATGGAATTTAATACTAATAAATATTCAGTTTAGAACTGAAGGGAAATTTTTACTGCTTTTACTATAACAGATTAACAGAGAATCTTGCTAACCTGTTTATCTCTTTATTTGACAAATAAATAATTCAAATATAGATTCTCATTAGGCATGAAAAGAGAGTGTCCTTATTTGTACAGAAATACAGTTTGGTCATTGAAAGATTATTATAAAAAATTGTCATGAAAATTGGTCATTTTTCATGTATGAAAAATTATAGGCTAAACATTTATGCCTAGCAAGATGAAATTTTTGCACAGTAGCGTGTATGGTACAAGAAAGAGGGAAAAATGCACTTTTAATAGAGTATCTTTGGCTTGTTATTCTTGTGTTTTGGATGATGGAATAAAGTGAGTTTTGAGAGAGACTACTCTTTCCTTTCCATCTCAGCCAACAGTGAATAAAAGTGCTGAATCTTAATTCTGTTTCTTTCATTCTCCTTTTCTTCTCACCTTCCAAATTCAACTGCTTCCTGACTGCTGCACATGCTGACCTGTGAAATTTAATGGGACATTTTCTCCCTGTTCCTGGGGAAGGATGCAGACAGCAGAGAAATTTCTCCTGAGATCTCTAATTCTTTAATTCTTTCCTGAGAAAATACAACTACTTTTAGTCCTTACCTGGGGTTTGCTGGTCAGAATATTATGTTGCTAATTCTTGTTAGACTATAATAGCTGAAATTAGAATGATAATGTGCTATTGATTAGACATATTGAATAGAATGCATATATTCCTTTTTCCCACTTGCATCTTGGATGAGAAAGCAACACTTTATTTGTAACTGCTCAGGCTATATCAAAATCTGTGTAATCTTTTAGTACTAATAGCTTTTTGCATCATCAATTCACAATACAGACAACTGCATTTGTGCTCACAGGTGCTTTAGTTCAGAATCAGAGGCTAAAGGTTAACACAGAATGGTTCATTTTATTATGATGGATACAAAGCAGAATTTTAACAATGAAGTTTAAGCATTTGACTCATTTTTGTGGTTCATTATCATGTCCATTAGTGAGCAGGCAGGCACTGCATCAAAAATAGCCTGTTTAGACCTCTTATTAACACATACATTTGAAGTTGACAATAGATAAAATATTAATGGCTTTTTAAAGGTACTATATGAATAAACAACCTGAAGTCAAGAAGATATTTCAAACTTACTGTTTCAGTGAAAAATAATGTAAATGCAACAAAATATCCCTCAACATTCTAGGAAAATTGGTATGCATCTGATAGAGCGAGTGCCATATTAAATCACGTGTGAAAGCATTGCATTATTCAAATCTCAGAAAGAGGGAAAAAAAAAGTCCATTGAAAAGCCATCTGGTAGCTATTGCTGTTGTTAGTGATCCCATTTACTGACATTTGCATAAAGCTTGTTGATTACTCTTAGGAAGGGCAATATTAGCATAAATGTTTTTTTATTGAGCTAGTCATTTAGGCTACACACCGAATAGCAATGAAGATCCTGTGTGTCTGACAAGTTTATTTAAACCACTGGTGCTCTGCAGCAATAAAAAGGTGTGCCAGCATAGTTTCTGGAATGCACTTGAAAGACTTAGCCATATTTTCATCAAGTTGAAAAGAATGTGCACAACAATTAATTTTGAATTGATGAGAAAAGCAATGCAGCAAGATGTGTTTCTACTGCTGGTTTCCTCAGCTGTCAGGAACACTGATGGTGGAGTAACAGAATTAATCAAACCCTGTATAAATACTCATGTCTAGTTTGGTTTTCATTACTTCTCTCTGCCAAATGGGTTGTTTTCCCAAAAGACAGAGTCTGCTTTTCAGAGCTGTGTACTTGTAAAAGTTGTGCCTGTGGTAGTGAGTGACATAGGAGCAGGGCATTGGCCGAGACTCTGGTCTTCAGTATTGATTATTTTTTCCTGCCTTCTTTTTGTCATGGTCTAACAAATATTCAACAAGATGATACTGGAGTGTACTGTGGGAGATTATAGAGACTAGAGACTGCTAATGAACAGTACAGGTAGGGCCACCCTGTATCAGAAAACAGGAAGCTGAGCCACTTGAATGCAGCAGTATTATGTCAGTGGCTCTCAAGGCCATTTTTATATACAAGTATAGCAAAACTGAGCATTTCCAGTTTTTAGGATGGGACACCTAAATTTTTTTTCACTAACAGACAGCAATTTAATTTTAGAGAAAAGACTGGTCCTTTAATTGTACTAACCAACATACCTATTTCAGATACAGAAATTTAAATGTCCATTTTCATGAAATTAACTCTGTGCCTGATAATTAACTGTGGGGTACTTCATATGTAAAATTTCTGAGTAATTAGGACTTCAGTAGAAGTAGTCGTGACTGATTGAGGAGAAAGCTATCACTTAACCCAGATTAGGATACTGTCCTATTTGACCCTTTTCTAAATGTAAGATACAGCTAAGCACAAACCTATTTTATTCATCAGTACTTTTAAAAAGACACATGATTACTGGCCTTTATAGCTTCCATTGACATAGGAATGTTTAATAAACATAGCTGAGTACTATTTAGATGTTAAGAGTCAATATTGATCAGTTTATAATGAAAGATTGGAAGCATATTCTGAAGTTGAAATGTGTAAGTGAAAGCGTTACACAAGAAGGGAGCTCTGTCAGTAAGACAGTCATATTTCATGGAGTGCCTTTTGTTTAACATGAATTGTGCAATACCTTCTGGCACACTGCCTTTTTTCCTCTCATCATTGACAGACTTCTGTCTCCTCTTCAGCCTGTGATCAGCTGTCCCTTGGGGTGGCAGCCATCTTCGGACCATCCCACAGCTCCTCAGCCAACGCCGTGCAGTCCATCTGCAACGCCTTGGGAGTTCCACACATCCAGACCCGCTGGAAACATCAGGTGTCAGACAACAAGGACTCCTTCTATGTCAGCCTCTATCCGGATTTCTCTTCACTCAGCCGTGCCATCCTTGACCTTGTGCAGTTCTTCAAGTGGAAAACAGTTACTGTTGTTTACGATGACAGCACTGGTAAGGCCAAAGCATCAGGCTGTGTGCAGAGCTATTCACATACACAAAGAGAGGGAGGAAGGGTGTCACTACTCATATTTCATAATTTAAGAAATTTTTAATAGTTTGCAAGAATTTTACGGGTAAGGCAGTGTAGAACAAATAATGTGGACATATTAGCATAAGTATTCTCATAAGTATGCTTCAGTTGCTGAATTCTGTGTGTTTGAGCTCACAGCTGTCAATAAATTGGTCACACTCTGTCTGTGTTTTCTGCAGTGTCTTAACAGTTGCTAACAGCTATGTCTTTTGATTTTACTTAAAACTTAAACTTGGAAGAAAAATATGGTAACTTGAAAAATACACTAGTGTACTCAGTGAAGTAGAAAGCTTAAATTCTGGTGCTGCCTCTGGTGATGGTGGAGTTTGAAAACACATGCCATATTTGTTTGGAATTTTAGTATCTGTTTCTTCAGATAGAAGTGAAGAAAGAGCCCTGGTTTCAGCTCCTAGCAGTTGGACCAAAAGGAAGTTTGGAGGCTTGGTTTACAGATGAATTACAGGAGTTAAAATTAACTCCTGACTTTCCAGCAGAAATATACTAGTCCCTTGGTCACCCTAAAATTTGTTTTGCCTTTCAGTTTTGCCTTGACAGTGGTACCTTTGAAAAATGCTGTAAAACTTACATTTCATTTGAGGTCTAGTGGTGGTTAGAAAGAAGACCTTGGTTAAGAGGAAAATATCACTGTAATGGAAGATACAAGGAAGGTGCTTGGCTAAAGAAGACATATTAAATCTTATGGGAAATGCTGGTAACTTCTTCCATGCTGGTTGATCCATTATTGTCAGGAAGAGAGCATAGGGAGCCTCAAATTCTTCTCGTGGTTCAGTGAACCAGAAGGCTGTTGATGTGCTCATTACGTGATGCTACTCTCTATCCAAATCTGAAATAAAAAAAAATAAGATCAGGTAACAAAGTGAGGCTACCTGTAGGGAAGACTAACTGTGCTAGATAAACAGCAGTTACTGCACCAGGACAGAACACCTTCTTGCTGTTCAAGCTGGGATAAGATGCATGTGTAGCTACCGAAAGGTGAGGAGGGAGCAGAGAAGATGCTGCATAACTGTCCTTATAACTGATATTTTTTCTTTATACCTTTTAAAAAATTGTAAGGCAGCGACATTTAGAAGCTACCTCACTGCAAGTTTGTTGGCTGATATTACCAAAAATTTCAGGTAATAAAACTTTTGATTTAGGTTTTAAAATCAAACTATAGCTTTAAAGACCTAAGACAAGCAATATGTAGCTTGTTTGTTTTTTTTTTCCCAAATTTTTATCTATTTTTGTTCTGAAATAGGAAAGGAAGCTAAATCCTCAAATTTTAACCAAATGGTGATAGAAGGAAGTGAGTTGTGGTGATTAAGTTTTGTGTAAATTGGAGATATTTCACCTTGATTGAAATCCTTTGGAGCCTCTTTTTTCAAGAACAGGTTACCTCTTTAAAAAGTCAATTCCATTAGAAAATTCATATGTTTTAATACTTTGAAATTGCTTTGCTCAATAATTTAAAAGAATTCTCTTCTGTCCAAAAAAAAAAAAAAAAACAACAAAAGAATACTTCATGTTTAATGATCTCTTCAAATCCAGAGATATATTGTTGGCAGCCTTGATAGACCTGATCTCAATAAAACATGTTTTGAAGCCAAGACATAAATAGAAATGGAAAAGAAAATTAAAAAGAAGGTTTTCTTGTATATATTTTGATCTACTTGTTCTACTTGGTATTACTGTTAATATTTGACAGAGAATCCCAATCATAACCTTGTTTAGAACAATTTTAAAATAAATTTCACGGTGAATTAGTAGATTGAGTTATTTAATCTAGTCAAAAAGCATAAAGACTTGTTCCAGGATATAATCTCTTTAAAATGATATTTCTTTCTGGAGTGGCCAGGCCCTTTATATTATAATAGTGGTTGTTCCTGTAATCTCATCTACAACATTTTTTTTCTCTTGAAATCTATTTCTGTCTGAAGAGGCAGAAAAAAACCCCAGTCTGTTTTAGAAAGGTTATCCTCTGTCTTTTTTTGTGGTGTTTTCTGTAAAGTGAACTTAGATTCTATTTTTTAAAGACTGTCAACTTCTCTTTGTTAGTAGCATCTCCTATGGATAATTCCAGGACTTTAAAAGCAAATTACACTGCTGGGAAGTCCACAGCATCACTTGCCTTTGAAGTACATACAGGAACAACTCTGAGCTATGAGAAACTATTAGTCTTAAGCAGATTTTATATATCTGCTGGAGTTCAAGTGCAAGCTGATGGTTTTTGAGGCAGGGGGAGAGGAACCTTTTGAAAGGAAGTAGTTGCTTGATCTTGGGAAGTGGTTCTCTCCTGTCATAGGATAAGACAAATATTCAGTTATGAGTCTGGGACTGGAGCTCAATATGATGTTTCAACTAAGATTTAGAAATTGTGTTGTATGACTTGTGCCATTTAAGATCTAACTACAAATCATTAAAATGAAGGCAATGAATACAAAATATTTATCACTGTTTATGTCTGTTTTTTCCATTTGATCAGTGATTCCTTAATGTAAGATGGATATAATTCTTAACTCCTTTTTTCTTTGTTTCTCTTTTAATCACCTACATTTTGCACTCCTTTATTGGATGGTTGTGGAGGATGATGATGTATGCCTTTTTTAATGCTGATTTTAGATAATGGATTTCCTTCATCTGAAGGGACAATTCCCCAAAGGGCATGCTGGTCAAGAAAATAATATGTTGGTATAGCAGCTACAGTGATAATTTAATTGCTAAAACTAATATTATTTTGGAGATTCATATTTGTTTTATGTATTTTTATTATCATTGTAAACGTGGATAAAAAGAGTGCTGATACTTTTATTATAGAAAGGAATAAAAGATATAAAGCATGCATAAACTCGATCTGGATACTTCTCCAATAAATTATCAGGGCTTTCCCATATGTCAAGGTCCTGAAAGATGGCAGGTTGACTCTGAGGGAAAACATCATTTCATGTGATAAACACATTCTAAAAATGTGTTTATCTTCTTAAATGTAAGGGCTCAATTTTATGAATTTTCTAAGGAATTGCTAATGTTTTGTAATGAAAAAGGAGACATCACCTGCTTCAGAGCTAAAAAAAAAAAAATTGTGTCCATGTTCTTCATCTCCTCAGTGTGGGATATATCTTCCAGGGTAAAAACAATCGGTGGAAGCTGTGTGGTTGTTTGACACTCTGCAGCCAGTAAATGGCCATGTTAACTCTAGTGTCACTCCCAGAGGTATGCTAGACACCAATACTCCAAGTGCACAGTCCAACTGCCCCTGGACAACACCATCGTGTCCAACTCTATTCAATCCCCCAAGTTTCTACCTTGTATGAGTGAAAGCCATTTATGTGAATGATCCATGTAAGTCTTCCATACTGTTTTTTGTGTCTTTCAATCCATAGAGTAGCTGCCTTCAAAAAGAAGATAAGGTGTTGCCTCTGAGGATGGGATTGTAACTAGATGATGTTTAAGGTTCCTTCCAACCCAAACTATTTTATGATTCTGTGAGATGTATGAAATAGATATTTGTATTTGGTCTGGATCTAATTTGATTTGAGATTGGGTGGTATGAAGGTGGTAAAGTGGAAGTCAGTGCTTGTTTAGAGCCCAGTTTGAAATGAGACAGAAAATTTGGAATCCCAGTCTCCCTTTGTAATAATCTTAGAGATTACTACTAAGAACAGACATTAGTTTGTTGTCTCCCTCTTTGAAGCATTCTCCCTGTATTCCCAGAGAAGGAATAGCTGTAAATCTTACTCCTAATTTGAGAAAAGGCATAAGTTGTTTTTAATGCACTGTGGATAGCAACTAGACCCTGGCCCATGCTTTATGATGCAGAAGTAGCTAAGTCAGAGAGGATGAATGTCTGCAGTCCAGCTATTGCTCCTCATGTTGGACTGAGCCTCAGGGTACTGGTTTGTTCTGTACTGATCAGACCTGCCTCATCTTCAGGACTGTGTAATGAGGAATGCAAAATAACTTGCCACAGGATAAAATAGAGGTTGTGCCATGCTGAAATAGGTACAGGCAAGTTTTAGAGGGATATAATCAATAACAGCGGAGTGAGCAAAGATCAGATTGGGTACAGTGTAATAAGGAAGACTCAAGACTGTACAAATAAGATGAAGTAGATGAATAAACTAGAAAGGTTAATTCTACCTTGAATTGGTAAGAAGAGATGCAGTTTTTACTGTGGGGATATGGTAATAGAAATAAAAATGAACATAGAATGGACAAAGGTTTTAACATTATAATAAAGCCTCTGCCTTGGTAGAATTTTATTGAGTAGGTGTTGTTGCACTAAGTAGATGAGTTTTTTCTTTCAGGAAATTAGAAATGTGTGAGTCCTTTTTTTGTGGATCTCTGGTTTAAGAGTCCTGCACTGACTCATTATTTTAATATTTTTCTTTTACATTAGCGAATAGCTACTTTCTGCTTCCTTCTTTGATTTAAGTTCCTTTCTTTTTTCTATCTATCAAGACTTTTTTTTAATATAGCCCGTGTTTTTACAGGCAAAAAAAAATATAATAGGGCTCTAAAACATTTTTCTTGCTAAAAAAGAGAAATATTTCTTCTTTTGATCATTTTAAATGGAAAAGCATATTTCTTTTAATTAGGATTTCATGTTAAAAAACAAATGCAGAAACAGACAAAACCCCAGCAAAAATCCACCCCCCCAAAAAAAACCCCCCCCACCACAAAAAAAAAAAAAAACAAAAAACAAAAAAACCCCAACCAACCAAAAAAAAACCAAACAAACAACTAAACAAAACAACCAAAACCCAAAACCCAAATCTAAAAAACCTCCTAGCAGGATGTAATGAGAGGCTGTTTAGTTTTTTTTCTACCTTAAGTAATTTATGGTCTCTTTGTTAATTAAATTCCACTAAACTGTCCCTGGACACTAATTAAGTCCTTTCATATTTACAGATTTGCTACAGTCAATTGTCTTTAAGAAAGAAAAGTGGAAAAATGACGATATGTTTGTCATGCGCATGTCCTAATGGATTTAATTGGTCTCAAAACAGTAACTTAATTTCAAGTACATATTCTAATCTCTGTGCTAAAGAAAACAGACTGGACAAACTGTAAATAAGTTTTTGAATCATAGACAATTTTAAAAAAGTGAAAAAATGCATGAATAATTAGATGATGAGCTCTTAAATTATAGTGGCACTTGTATAGATATCAATATATTGATACTTTTATATATCAACAGAAGAAGTTGATATAAACAGCATTCTGGATATTTTTTCTTAATTAACTTTTGTTTTGGTCTTGAGTGAATGAGTATAAACACCAAAAATCTGTTACATCTATGAACAGAAGCCAAACTAAATGCTGAAAAATTATTTCAGAAATAAAAATGTTTGTGTTGGTCTTTAGCACTGAATCCTGTGCTTTAACTGAAATGAAGGAAGTTGAAAGATGTCATTTTGTTGCTATATTCACTCTAATATGCAGGTGGCATTGATTTGTAATAAAATGACAATTTCTTTCTTGGGACTGGTATTAAAATTCCCATTATCTAATTCCCACTGTATTAGGTGTTATTTTGGCCTCACCTTGATGTTGTGTGCAGTTATAGCCCCCAGAATCTAAAATATTATTAAGGTACTTGAATGTGTCTTGAGTAGGCCAACAAAGCTGGTGAAAGGGCTGGAATGATGTCCTGTGAGGACTGTGGGCTATCAATATATTGATGCTTTTGTATATCAACAGAACAAGTTGATAGCTAGGAACATTTAGGTTAGAATGAAATAACAGGTGTCCTTGAAAGGATGGGGAAAATCCACCTCATGAGTTTGGTGGTTTGTTGGTGTTTTTTATGGGTGGTGGTTTTATTAAATTTTGTTTTGCTTTGGTTTTTTGTTATGCTTTGTTTTTTTGTTGTTTTCATTTTGTTTTGGTTTTGTTTGTTTGTATGTTTTTTATTATAATTAATTTTTATTCTTTAATTTTTTCAACATCAATGTTTTCATACTAATCTTTCTAGATAGAACAGAAAAAGAAAAGACAGATAAGGGTAACCTTCAAAAGTTTCTATCATGACTATTTACTACCACTGGTGCTAATGTCTTTATCAAATGTGCAGAAACATTAAATTATAAATGAATATTAAGTTATTCCACTGCCATTGATACTGATTTCTCAAATTGGATTTATATTTATTTTATGTATAGATGAAAACTGTATCTAATTGCATCTGTGTGTACTTTTGTATATTTATAATGTTTTGACTTATGCAGTTTTAGCGAGCATTTATTCAGGTTCTATGAAGCAGATGCAGAATTTAGAGTAGTGGTTGCTTATGAATGGCTAGGTGGGTATTTTTTTCTGCAAATGAGTAAATTTGTGTATAAATCATATCAAAGATAGCGATTGGGGTGCATAGCTTAGCACAGAATGTTAAATGGAACTAATTCATTCCCAATTTGTGCATTATCAATTAACAGTTATTCTGAGTTGTTTTAGTGGAATGGATGAAATGAGTACCTAAAGTAGGGCTATATTTACCAATGTGAACAAAGTAGACTTGAAGCTTCCCGTGCATATAAACTGTCATGGCATGTAGTTCTGTTCCACATCTTTTCAATCACCAGTTCAGAGAGGTTACAGCATTTGTAGCACTTTTATTGACCATTTTTATTGAGGAAAAAATACTTTTAAGCCTTCTTTAATAAATTCAAATTTGGTAAAATTATAATAATTAACAACTAATAATTTGGACAATGAAGGAATATTATCCTGAATGATTACATATTCCATAAAGTCTTTTAAATACAGAGTGTTTCAAGTGCTGGGCATAGTAGTTTCAAGTGAAGTTTCAATTAGTAGTTTTGTGCTAAACCTGATTGTGGTATTTGGATGTAGCTGGTTAGTGTATTCCTTTACCAACACAGTTATTGCACATTTATTCTGTAAAGTTCAGAAATATTTTTTCTAGTGTTATATCAATATATCAGTAATATGGAGGATGTTGTGAAGTTAAAATTTCACTTTCAAACACTTTTAGTCTTTATGCAGATGTTCACAATTACTTTAGCTAGTTGTCTGAAGTAAAAGTGTTCAATTCTGTTTTTCTTTTATGACAAATGGGCCTGTAATTGTTCTTTGAGAATAATTCTATAAAGACTTTAATTAATTTTTTGAAAAGTGAAGTAAATATTAACAAGTTAACAAAATGCCTGATTCTAGCCCATCCTTCAGGGAAACATGTTACTGCAGCTCTCACCCATATTTTGACCAATAATTGAATTTGAACTTACTGCAATAAGACTCGGTATCACAAACACAAATCTATGGATTTAAAATAAATAAGTTTCAAAAATACATAATGTGCTTTACAGTATTTTTCTATAAGCCTAAGGAACAGAGGTGGAGATAATATTTCCATAAGTTATAACAATGAACATATTTCAAATAGTGTTTTAATTGTTTTGCTTTTGTGGGTTTGAAGAAACTTAAGAATTTAAACCTTACAGAAAATTGCCTAGGGAGCTTCTTATCAAAAGAATTGTTTCATGAAGACTGGAAAATTTTTTAATATGTCCAAATACATAAATATATTATAGGCAAACTGAGTGAAAAATGAAGAGGAAAACTGAGACAAGATCAGTTTCACATTCTTGTGTGGGGAATACCTTTAAGATTTATCCAAACTACAGTACAGTTTTACTCTTATTTCATATTACATAGTTTAGTAATAGTAAAGTAAAAGTATTCCATATTTTATCCTCTGGCTGGGAGAACACTGTGAAATATACTTGTGATGTCAGTCCCTTCAGCTCTATGTCACTCTCAGTTCAAATATTACTGTCTTGATTCATTTTAGCTTCAATTAGAGAGTTTTTTTCTCTCTTGCACTCTTACCAGTTCCTTTCTTTTAAAGCAAAAATGGAACTGCTTTTGTTTCCAAGAGTAAATGTGCTAAGCTGGTGTAAATTCCCTCTGAGGATGTTCATTTATGCGTCTTTTCAAGTTAAGACCATTTTAGAATTGCTAACTTGTTGTATTGCTTCTTTTGTCATTGATTCTGACATCTTTGACAAAATCTTTTATCCTTTGACATTAGTATAGCTCTTTTTTTTCACTCTTCACCCTCATTAAATTACACTGCTCATACATCACCCACTTGAGAGATCATATTTCATACAGTTATGATAATTAATTTGAAATGCCCAGGACTGCTAATTCTTATTGCTGTCGCCATCATAATACTGAATTAATGATAAAACTTTATGAAAATGGTCAAAAAACATATTTAGAAAACAGAATAGCAACAACATTTCAAATCAGTCATATCATAATAGAACATTTGACATAATAGAACATAAATGTCAAATGTAGCTGGAGGCTAGAAAAAGATGGCAAATCTAATATATTGATAAGGCACAATGTTGTCTTAATTTTCAGCATTTCCTTCAATTATGCTATTTCTTCTTATATTTTCACACATTATATGCAAAGGTGAGGAAGGGATGGACAGGACTTAGAGTTTTTTATTTATTTTTTTCTAGTTGCCGTATGCTGCATCTGATAAGTACTCAGGTGGCATAAGAAAAAGTTTTATGGTGATCTTCAAGATCAAAACTGTTCCCTGAACTGAAGGTCTTTTCTGAACTTTAGTAGCACATTGATTGTCTCTTGTGGAACTGTGTAAGTTGGGGTAGAGGGCTTTTTTCACTGCAGTACTGCAAAGCCTTTATTAGAAAAGAATTGTTACTGGAAATAAGCTGAATTGGGATTGGCTATTTGCAACTATAAAAGATGTTTGCACCCATGCTCTGATGTGCTTGCTTAGCATATTTAAGGAAAACAATAAAGCTGATTATTGCCTTGCTCTTCAGTTACAGCTGGTTATGCTGAAACAGCAGTACAGTGGATTTAACATTCTGATGCTTAGACCCGAGATGCAGAAAAATTAAGTGATATGCACAGTATTGGAATAGAAATCTTGACTGTCTATGGAGTTAATCCTAGATCCGTGGTTTTCTTGTTCAGTGATTTTTTTTTTAACCCTAAAACTAGTCTGTTCTATAGATGCTATTTTAGTAATCACAACTTCAATATTAGTCATTAATATAATTTTAAACACTTCTCCCTTCCTGTACTAAGTAACTGTTTAAAAATGGGTTTTTTTAGCCTAAAAGAAAGGGGGATTGGGATTTTAGTTTAGGTTGGTTTTTATTCTTTTCTGGCCTAGTCTAGACACTTATAATTTTTTTTCACAATAATGAAATTTCTTTTTCAAATGCATATACATACTGCGCAGACATGTGTAATTAAAAATACAGTTCTGCCTTTTTTTTTGTTGTTTGCTTGTTTTAGAAGGGAGAATTTTTCTCAGATACTGAGAATTGGAACAGGCGATCCAGAGAGATGGTGGAGTCACCATTCCTGGAAGTTTTCAAAGAAATTACTTGGCACTTAGTGCTGTGCTTGAATTGGTGTGGTGGTCTTTGGTCAAAGGTAGGGCTCTGTGATCTTGGATAATGTTTCTATGATTCTATTCTATTACACAGTCTAGAAAAAAAAAGTCAGAAGAAAACTACCTAGCCTGAAACATTTTCTCTGATCACTGGCATGGCTGCCATCCAAGAGATAGTTTTCAAAAGTATTTTCAGTAGGAAATAATGTTACTTTTATTTCTCTCTGATACTCAGTGGTCCAGAACTGTCTTTTCAGGGTGACTAATACTTTACTTAGTGATATGCTCAAAAGAACTATATTACCAAAAACCTCCACCCTTTCCCTCTTCTCAAGAATCCCAACTTGATCAAATTATTTTTTTCCTAAAGCATAAACTGCTGCAATGTAAATTCTTTAAATGTGTTTGTATAGCCAAAAGGCCACATATGGGCAATGTAGAATTTGGAATTAATTCCTTAAGATATGATAGAACATGTCTATATATTCTAAGATTGTCCTGATTTATAAACAGTGGTTTGGCAAGTAGTCACACTGTATGGTTTGGTAAGGAGATAGGGACATAGGTATAGGTAGTTGGACATTGTGCTCACTTTCTACATCTGCACCTTTTCGCCCAGAAGAAAATTATGTCATACAAATACGTCTCCAGAGCTCATTTGAGCAAATACTACTATTATCATGGATGATTCTTGTGTATTGGCTTGCCCTCATGAATCTAATTTTTAAATTTTCAGCTAAAGGCATTTGAAAGAGAACAGCTATACTTTTGACAAAGGGCTTGTTAAATAGAATTTTCTTTGGTGAAAATTCTTTTGAAATCACTTACCAGACACATTTCTTTCTTTTTACTGATATAGTACTATTGTTTCCCTTGTAGAAGTCACATTTAACAGCAAAGTAAGTCAACATAATACTAGATATCCTTGCACTCCTCTTCATGTCCCTGCCACTGATCATAGCGCATTTTAAATATTGCAAGTTGCAAATGGCATCAGACTCTAATGCATTAATACTTGTAAAATATATACATGCATACACATATACTATTTGGATTGCTCTCCAGTCCTTTAGCTACAAGATTGAAAAATCCTGCTAAAATGTTGGAAAGCTACTCTAAAGCTACTAATAAGAAGTTGCATTAATTATGAAAAGACAATTGTGTTTTCTGGACTACATATCTTACAACTTTTTCCATTAAAGAAACCATTGCTATTGTATTTCAATGGGGTTAAATATAACTGATGATCATTCTAAGAATGCTTTACACTGCTAGAATTGAGTGAAATTATCTTAATGTAGTACAAAACCGGAATATGAATAAATATGAAAGGTCCATCAAGCTGTCTTTTTCCTTTGTCTCTATTTCCTCTGTGCTTTTCTTAATGGTGTTGCTGTATTAGATACAACAGCACAAGGAACACAGAGCAGCCCACTGTTAGAAAAACCCTACCAGCTAGTGCAATTCCTTTTTAATCCTTTCACTAGTGATTTTTTTTTCAGTTGAAGATGATAAAACTAAACTTTAGAGTTCATGGGTAATCTCTGCGAGTCATTTTGCAGCAATTAACTGTTCCAATTGATGTGAAACATTCTATCAATGCTAATAAACCAGCATTCTCCTCCCTTCTACCCATACCCCTTTCAAAGCCTAATACACAATGAGATTTTTCTGAGACATAACCAAAATAACTGGGCAGGGGGTTGTCAGGGAAGGAGAAGAGTTCAGAGAGGTGTGGGAAGAATCAACTTGCTAAAAATAGAAAGACTGCTTTCTGATGGTTCTGCAAAGCAGTATATTATTAGTTTTGAAATTTTTGACGTGGTTAAGAGAAAGAGTAGCCTTTAAGAGAGCATTAGTGTTTTCTTACAGAAAAAGGTTGATGTGTTCAGCCTATTGCAAAGTGCATTTGCTTGCATTCTTCCTGTGCAGCACAAAGGCAGCATTAATGGAAATGATAAATAGTTTGATGAGCAGGCCAGGTGGCACAGCAATGGCCTGCAAGGCTGCTGAGCTGGAGACAGGTTTTAAAACAAACTTGGGGTTCTTGCTTCCTGGACTGGTTGAAGTTGAACATGTCGAGGAGGTAATGTGATTGATCTCTTTGGAGGAAGATGCCAGCTGGAGAGCTCACAAACTGCTCCTTCAGGATTCTCCTTAACGATGAATTGATGGCAGCTTCTGAAAAGAGTTACTCACACCGCACTCTTCCCAGCCATTCAGAGGTAGGGCTCTATCACAGTGGCTGCTAAAAGAAGGAATTGAGAGTTTGAAGGGACAGGAAAAAGGTGTCCCTGGTGAAAGAAAATGCAGGAAGTACATTCCCAAAATGCAGCTATTATTTCTATACTGCTGTAAAATAGATTTTTTTAGGGGCTTATACACACAAATGGTTGTATTCTGTTTGCTTTGGGGTTTTTTATTTGTTTTTGTTTTGTTTTTCTTGTGGGATTTTTTGTTTCTTTGTTTGCATTTTTGGGGTTTCTTTTGGTTTTTTTTCATTACATATGGTTCTTGTAAATCCTAGTAAAATAAGAGGAGATCTTTTCATCTGAGGACTGCAATTCATATTATATTTTAAATCAATTATTTTAAAATTATGATACACAGGTGTTCAATTAAAAATATTCTAGATATCCTCAAAATCATGTTGAAGACAAGATTTGTTTTGATTTTAGCTTCATAGTCCTTGTAGTTCTTGAATTATATTCCTCCCTTTACTGGAAGTTCTGATACCTCTTCTTCTGAAAAGCTACGTTATGTGTCCTTTTGAAACTGTCCCTTACTGATTCAGGAACTTTATTTCTCAGTACAGAACAGCTTGTTACTTTTATCCTGCATAGCCAGCTTGTTATGACACTTTCTCTGATGTCAGACAACAGCAATGAAACTTTGGTATTATCAGTAGCTTAAGAATTTTAGTCAATAAGTAAATATGTTTGTTTTAACTTGAAATGAACAATATGCACAAAGGATACAAGGGTAGAAATTGAGTCCCACAGACAAACTGCACACAGTAGGAACAAGCAATCTTCTTTGAGTCTTAGGAACCTCAATCATCCAGATGGAGAAAGTGAAAATAATAGAAGAAATTTTGGTAACATCTAAAAAGGACAGCAAACAATAATTTTTCTGATTATACCTGATGTATTCAGGACTAAATGTTAAATAAGGTAGAGCTCATTTTTTGTTACTCCAAGGCATTAGTTTTACTATAAAAAGCCTTTAAAATTTGATATCTGATAGCTGTGAAAAATTAAACTCCAAACAGTTTGTTGCTGTAAAGATAGGGGCAGAATTTATTTATATCCTACATGTATTGCCTGGTTAGTCCTCAACTGTTTAATGTTCTGATCTCCTGGAACTTTTTTGGCCATTGCTACTGCAGAAACTACTCCAGCAGGAGCCAGGATGTTAGGGTGTTCAGGGGAAGAGAAGATGAGTGGCAGCCAGGCGTTGGGAAGCAGTTATTGTCCATAGATGAACCCAAGGGCTGCAGTTTTCATGCAAGACCTTGTTTTCTTGGTTTATATCTTTCCAGTGCTTAATTTTTAATTTGCTTACGAATAGTGACCCACTGTTCAATATTTACTCTAGAAAAGGGTTTTTTTGTGTATGGTGGTGGTTTTGTTTGTTTGTTTGTTTTTAGATAAATTATTCTGTTGTTCTTCAGGAAATTATTTTGGTGGGTTTTACTTTTCATTAAAACGAATTTATTCTTTGCACACTTTTAAAAACACAAATGCTACATCCCAAATGGTAGATACAATGTAGAAGGAAACCTCTAGCCTCTAGCCTTTAATTAGTATTTGAAGGAGCCAGCTTTTGAAGTGTGATCCAGAACTGGAATCAGTTCCCATTGATCTGAGTTCCCACTAATGCCTGAATGGGAAAATCCTGCTGCTCAACATTTTACCAGAAAAATAAAAAGTACCAGATATTTTTTTGTTCTGTGAGGTGTTTCTCTGCAGCAAGGAGCTGTAGCAGCACCCCACACCGTGCACTCTCCACAGAGTAGCATTTCATTACTCCCTTGCAAGTGAGGGGGTTTTGTTTTCCAAAATCATCCTGTTGAGAGCCCAGCAAGCTGGAAGCTGTTGAACATATGCCAGTAAAGAATTTATTCCTTATAGTGGGTGGCCAAGTGGACCACTGAAGTGAGTCATTTAGTGGAGTGGAATGTGTTTTGTTCCCTGTCATAATCCATCTCAACTTTAAAATTTTACTGGTGGCTGGAAACATGATGAAATATATATGTTAAAATCTTAAAAATGGATGTACTCACTCTAACTATTACTAAAATTAAATATTCTGCTACATGTAGAAGCTATGAAAAATATTGCACATTAAAAGTTTAAGGTTTATTTTTATTTCACATTGATGAGGACAGGAGAAAAAACATATCTTTGAAAACCCTGGAATTTGCTTGTGTCTCAGATTTAATTTATCTTAAAATATATTTTGAGAAGTCTCATTGGTTACTATTTGTAGTTGACAGTTATTGAAAGCATAAATACTTCTTCCTGTGCTTGCCTGCACATCTGTACTGTCCCAGCACTGAGGTCCAGTCAGTGCATTGAAGAAATGTACACTTGAAGGCTTTCTTCCCCACATTCTCACCCTCAGGTTTCTTTGGTAGCTTTCTACCTTTTGTACTGCCTTCCAGTGCAGTACTCTGTTTATTCCTCATCACTTCTCATCACTTCTCTGTCAGATACATAGGTAACCCAGAATGCAGACACTACCATAGCATTCTCCTTGTCAGACTTTAATTACTCTAGTTCCTGCATCTGTAAATCTCCTATTTCAAATTTTGGTGTGATTTTTTCTTTCTCTGAGGTAGTCCAATAATGATAAGATTTATGAAGATTACAATTTTTTTTTTTTTTTAATTCTTGAACAGCCCAGTTAGGACCTTTAAGGACTTATGTTCTTGGGTAATTCTCTGGAACAGAACAAAGTTTGGAAGTTTTGAAATCATTGGGTCTCACCCACTGCCATTTCCTGAGGTTTTTGTGGTTAGTGCATAGAACTAATAGTACCAAGGTTGTGGGTACAACTCCTGTGTGAGCCATTCAGCTAAGAGCTGGACTTGATGGTCTTTGTGGGTTCCTTCCAACTCAGAATATTCTGTGGTTCTCAAACTAATTAAACTATATGTTTAATTCATTAGAGTATTGGAAAACATTTATTTCAAAAAGTCCTGTAGGCAAGAAAACACTTCTTGCTATTCTATAACAAATCTTGGACCTACAGTAAAAGACCAAAACTGTATTGTATTGATGCAACAAATGTGGATAGATAAAGGGACCTGTCAATTTGTTTACCAAAATTTTGTAATCTAAACTTGCTGCAGAAAAAAACAACATCTCTTTTCCTTTTCTTTCTATCCCATTTCAAAGTTTCTTGGCAGCTTAACTGTCCATTCCATCTCCAAAGGTGTAACAAATGTGATTGGTGTAACACCTGAGAATATGCTTAAAATACGCACGTTAGGGACTCTGCCCTTTTGAGTAAAGAATGCTTTGAAAGAGCAGTTTGCAGTCAAGAAAGAATAGTTAGTCTTCCCTTTAACATTTGATATGTTAAAAATATTTAATACTTGTACAGAAAACTTGAACATCATAAACCACTGTAATGTTTCATACAATCAAATTAATTTCAAAGTCACTTCCAAAAACATAGTAAGTTTTGTTCTGCAGTGGTTTTAATTCCAAAACTGGCAGAGTAGTGTAAAGCTACTTCTGTTTCTCACTGTTCTTGAAAAGTGATTCAGTATAGAAACATGAGAAGAGATTCATGTGAGAGTGTTATACAGTGCTGAAATGCTTCACAACTTTGTATGTAAACTTGATTTATTATTTGGGAGACTGTCTAGTCTGATTAAAAACTGTTAGTCTGGGATATGGCTTTAATTGAATTAGAGTAATATGTTCTTCGAAGAGTAATGTCACAGTTGCATGATAAGTCTAGAGGAAGATTTGTCCGTCTGAAGGTAATCCTAAATGAGGCTCCTTACTCTCCATTAATATTAAGGGAAAAGAAACTTGTACTAAAGTGTTGGGAGTCCAGATACTTCTTAATTTTTCTTTTTAACAACATTTTTGTGAATCAGTTCCAACCAAATGAGAGAGGGAAAAAATCTGGAAACTGAATGCTTATAGTATGTTCTCCTGCTACCAGTTCGGGTTCTTGTTTTGATAATTTTCCCGAATCCTGTTTTCTTTAAGGTCTCATTCGATTACAAGAGCTCATCAAGGCTCCATCGCGATACAACCTAAGACTAAAAATCCGTCAGTTACCGGCTGACACAAAAGATGCAAAGCCATTGCTAAAGGAGATGAAAAGAGGCAAAGAATTCCATGTAATCTTTGACTGCAGCCATGAAATGGCAGCAGGCATCTTGAAACAGGTAATCCTCATTCTGCTTTAGATGTCTTAATCTTTTTCATCCCTAATAAATAAAAGAATTATCCAGACCTAATGATATTTAACAAGCAGGGAAATTGTATGTCAGTTTTACTCAGGCCTTACTGAAAATCAACCAAGGATTTCAGAGGCAATTTTATTGGTGACACAAAAGGTAGGTGCTTTAATTATGCTTTTATAATGAAAGAGTTTAAATAATTTATGTTCAGGAGGAATATGGAGACCTATTAATCTTTCAATTATGAAGAACCAGTACTTTGGAGAATTGATGCTTAAAGCATTGTTTTAAATACTTGATTAATGTTATTTTATACATCAACTCTTTATATATGTAGGTATATATGTATTTTTATATTTGTTTTTATTTTAGGCCTCTAGGATGTGTATTCCTAATCAGAGACTGATATCTGAAAAATATGTTACCAAAAGACCACTTTAATGTCTTCCATTGAGAGGACAGATGTCACAGACATGTTTTATGAAAAATCCTTTCCTTAGGATTTTTTCTCCTGAGAAGCTGAGAGGCCTCAGGAACAAAATGTAAACAATAATTATCTGCTGCTGTGGAATGCAACAGCTGGATCTGTGATTGGTCTCATGTGGTTGTTTCTAATTAATGGCCAATCACAGTCCAGCTGTCTCGGACTGTCTCGGTGAGCCACAAGCCTTTGTTATCTTTCATTTTCTATTCTTAGCTAGCCCTCTGATGAAATCCTTTCTTCTATTCTTTTAGTATAGTTTTAATATAATATATATCCTGAAATAATAAATCAAGCCTTCTGAAACATGGAGTCAACATTCTTGTCTCTTCCCTCATCCTGGGATCCCTGCAAGCACGATAACAGACAGAATCCATATCTTAGAGCCATATTCTCTTTGCACTAATAATGGAACTGCAAAACGCCCAAGTACATTTGGGTTGATGCTTTGAAAATATTGTGTACAGATGAAATGAGTAGGTGAGATACAGAAAAATTCCAAATATTTAACTGGCTCAGAGACAGTCTTCCCCATAGTTTTTTAATTAAGCTATGACTTCCAATAAAGAGGATAGGAGGAACACCTAAACCAAAACGGTATTCTGCACTTCTAATGCATAGTTTTAGTGACTTTAATTCAAGTTTATTCTATGTTTGCTAGAAAACTGTAGGGTCTAAATTGAAACCAAAATGTATTTAAGAGTTGGAAATATGTGTCTCATTAGAGGTACTTACAGGTATTACTGTGGGTATAATTAAAATTGCTAGTAAGTCTACATATCTAATATAATTTATTTATTGTTCATTGATTGAAAAACTTTTATTAGTTCCTAGTAATTTTAAACCTCTGCTAGTGGTTTTTTCTAAACATAAGCCAGACTAGTTATTCTAGTTGTTTAGACCAAATCATTGAATGTACATTTAATTATTTTAAATATTTAAAATCTAAACAATGCAAATGGGAAATGTGTTGATGGCAATATTAAGCGCAATACTAACAATAACTCCATTGAGATACATTAGTTATACACTACCTAGAAATTTTTAGGTGAAAAAACCCTTTTATTTCACAGTATACAGCACTGTGAAAAATGTATGAATAGGGGGAAATGGGAACAAAATTAAAACCATTGTATCTTTAATCATGTCCCAGGACCCAAGAGTGAGCATTAAGCCTCTTTAAACCAAATAGTGAACTGTTTCATCAAAGCACACTGGTTATCCTAAAGATTACAGAGGGAAGATACAGAAAAAAGTCTTTCATAAATGTTTAGATCTTTATACAGATTCTGTAGATTTTTACTTTTCCATTCAGGTCCTATACTGCAATGCTCTAAATATGCCCAATATTTGTAGTTTTGAAGCTGAATGTGAGCACTTGCCATTGAAATTGACTCAAGGGGTGTTGAGAATATATTATTTATTTAATGTTAATATTCCAAATATAGTGTTTATAAGTGATTATTGAAAAAAATATATATCCATTTCTGAATTATTGACTGATCAGATTTTTTTTCCCTGTTAATGGAGGGATGACTCTTGGGAGACATGACAAGGAGTTTCATTTTGAGAGGATAATTGGAAAGATTAGCAGTGGAGCTGGTGGAAGACAACACAAGTTGAAAATAAAGAAAACAAAGTACCTTGAGAACCAAGTGAAACAGCAACTACATTTTGCTGGCCAAAAAAATGTAATGAAAAGTAAAAAAAAAAATCCTATCAATCAGACAAACATACTTAAATTAAGGCAAATCTCATTGTTATCTACATCACCAGGCAACCAGGGAAACCATACATAATTTAAAAGGTTAGGGAAGCACTGTAATAGTGAGAACTGAGAAGTTACAATGTTTGAAGAGGAAAAAGAAGTGAGATCTTTAGAGAAGTGAGAAGGTGAAAGCAGGAAGACCTGGAAAAGAGACAGCATCATGTCACAGCAGAATAAGGAACATGTGTAGGACGTTGTGCAGGGATCCTTTGGAGCATGAAAGACTTGATTAGAAGCAGTTATGATATAGGTGACTGCAAATGTGATACACATATAGAGGAAGACACTAGTTTTATAAAAAAAAAGTTCTTATAAAAGCTAAGTATGTTTGTAGTTTAGAGTTCCTAATGAAGGTGTAATATTATGGGAGTGTGGTTTTCCTGTGTTTGAGAATTTAATTTCTACTGGAACACTATACTCTAGCTCTAAGTACTGTTGTGGAGTTGTCAGTACATTAGTATAGGCATTCTTTAGGAAAGTGGTGGGTTTTTTCAAAATCTTGTTTAAAATATTATAAAATCTGATTTATAACTAACGTTTGGATTAGTTTTCGATTTTTTTCTTTTGAAAAGATCATATAGACTATTAATTTCATCATTTTTCAGACAGTGTCAAAGTAAAAAGCCTCCCACAGCCTTCAGAATGCTGACAATTCTTTTTAATACAAATTCTGGTATTGTCACAGTAGTATAATTGTGGCCTTCAGTGTCTTTAAGGAGTCCATCTGGTAGCAACTTGGCAAAGAATTCTTTTGATAGTTCCTGGGCAGGAACAAAATACTAAGACAACTTTTGTGAAGAGCATGAAGATAAATGCTTTTCTGGGGAAAATGCCCTTAGTGAATAAACATGATGAAACATAGTTTTAATCTACAAATATTTTTTATGCAGTTGAGAGGAAAGCATGAACTCTTAAAATGCACAGTTTATCAAAAACTACTTCGTATTACATAGATGGAAAGAGCAATGAAGGTACTTGAGAGATACCTAAATTTATAAATAATTCTATGAATATTTGTTCATTTTTATTTAAGTAATATCTCTCTTGCTGTTCAAAATTTGACTTGAGAGAATTTTCTTCCATGGTTGGAAAAATGTGCACATGTATTATATAAGCTTGGGTCCTTCTTTTAAATGCATGGTATTGTTCATCAAAATAGAAAAAAAATTCCTATTAGGTAATTCATTTTAAAGAAAAGGTTCAATAATGAATGAAAATATTGTCGACTCAAATTATGTGTTGTAACTTAATGTATCCATTAGTATGTAAAAATACAAGCCTCTTTCACATTTACTGCACTAAACAGTCTAATAATATTCTTTCTATCAGAAGATCTGGTTCATAAATTCCTTTAATAGTCAGTAATCTTCTCTAACTGCTAAGAAATGACTTGCTTGACCTAATTTTAGCATAATTCCAACCCAATAGTCTCATCTTAGTAGTGTTCTTTTGCAGTTTCATTTGCCATGTGAGTGTGATAAAAAGTATTATATGGCCTCAGAAACATTAATCTTTTGTTTATTTTTTTCAAGGCTTTAGCAATGGGGATGATGACAGAATACTATCATTATATCTTTACTACACTGGTAAGTGGCTTGTGAAAACATAGTGATGACATCCAACAAAGACATTACTTTCCTAATTATATTGCTTAACAAAGTGGATAAAGGTCTCTCTGGAATGGGGTGTGAGTGAAAGATGTTTTTTTTGCTGAGTTTTCTTATTTCAGTGAAAACTCATCAGGATGGTTTAATTATTGTTCAACAGTGTGCCCTGAAAACTGATAGACCTGAAAAAAGCATCTGGCTGTGACACTTTTAACTATCAAGCAGGGTTAAATGTATAATTCATAATTGATTGTTTTGTGCATTTTGTCCTTTCTGTCTTTTAGCTGTTCGTATGTGAAGAGTAAGACATTTTAAAATTTACTCATATATTCCATATTTTTGATTCAACATTTTACAAGGTAGTTCTTCTCTGTCATATGATTCATGAATAATTTGGTGTGAATCTGAGCAGCATTTTATTTAACAATTCATATGAGCTTTTTAGGCACATGAATTATGCAATATTCTTTGGTGTCCACTGTAAATGTAACTTAGAAGGGATTTGATCATTCTTGGATCTATAGGTTGAAATAAATGAACATTTAAAATGTAATGCCCTTACAAAACAAACATGTATGTGAAGACCTTTTTCCTGCTCATCACAGCCCAGCTAAGAAACAGTTTAAAAGTTGGTAAAATATTATTCTAGAGACTACAGTCTCCAGATTTGTGCACATTTTTCTGTCTTGAATTTGCATTCAATTTTGTCTAATTAGATTTCAGTTCATGATGTTTTTTGAAAGAAAAGCATGAGACAAACGTGAGAGAGATGTGCCTTGGCAAAACCATGCTTGAACTGACTCATGTTTAAAATCACATACATGTTTAAGCTCTTATGAAAATAAATCCTTTGTGGTAGGGTAGGAGTCCACCTCAGAATCACAAAACAGAAGTTCATGTATGGTATTAACATGAAATAGCTAGTTGGATAGAAAGCAAAATAACTTGTGAATTTCAAAGGCACACCCCAAACAAATACCTATCTTATTTTAGAAGGATAAATTGTTCTGTCACTTATAGATTTAGGATTTCATGCAATAAAATTTCCCTCACTAAATAGATTTCCTGCCATATAAATGGATTATAGATGTTTTGAAGGTTTTTTATTTATTTTTAAAAAAATTTGCCCTAGATGAAAATTGTTTCTTTGAGTACTATGCTGTCCTTTGGCATTGAATTCTCGCTCTTAAAGCTCTGTTTAAAAATCAGAATTTTCTGTCATTCTTATTTGCTTATTAAAATATTATATTTTCTGTGGGGACAAGAGTATTATATTGACTTGGAATTATCAAGAGATAATTTACTGTGCACAAACATATCAGAGATTTTGATTTTGCAATGTAGCTCTGGAACAGCATCAGAATTTAGTTGTTTTTATATATTAATTGCTTCTTACCTGACATGGTGAAAGTCCTGTCAAATAAATTTTCCAGTCGCAGTGTTTACAACAGTCTTCTGTGTAATCTCCTCTTGATTGATTCAGGATGTAATGCACTGGCTCATTAATACACTGACCTGAGTGCATTTGTAATAAGTGCATAATATGGTGTATATTTATTACATTCCAGTATAAACATAAATGTGTTTGGATTAAAAAACTGCATTCAAGGTTCTGACTTCTTGCACAGTAAAAACCGATATAATTTTTAAAAGAGAAAGATGTAACATAGTTCTTGTTATGTTCAACATTTCCTTTGCAATAAAATGTTTTAGTTCTTTGAAAAGAGGACGAGAAGTTATTTTAAATGAATTTTGAAATGTGCATATCTTAGATATTGTGAATGGGAAAGTAAATCATATTACTAGCTATGGAATTAAAAATGGGTAGTGATTGATAACTGGTTGATATTTTTATGGGCTTTGTAATGTTAACAATGGGTGTTGTATTTGGATTTTCTGTAGTACAATATTTGATCTTCAGCTCTAGCCAGTAAACAAAAATGGATTCAAGCAAGTGTTACACCTAAAGCCAACTGACAGCAAAAATTAAATTCAAAATTAGATGAATGAATACCTATGAATTATAGGGAAAATTTC
>NW_005054417.1:2439389-2448114 GCF_000277835.1 Geospiza fortis | reverse complement strand
CTTGAATACATCTTTTTTTTTCCCCTGGTCAAAAATTGATCTTAGACCTGAGTTTCCTGAAGTCTAGTACTGTTTCTACCTTGCTTCTTAGGATTTGATCAAAGCACTAGGATAACTCGAACTTTCTTGAGCTAAAATTTGAATTGGTTTACTTTTTATTAATTATATTTCCCCCTGTGTATATTTGAGGGCTAACTGTGCACACACACACACAGATATACTGAAAACATATAAATTGGCAAAAGTTATTCTTGCAAAGATGAATTCCTAACCAAAGAAATGTCCATTTTTGGAAGTATGTTGATGACAGTGAAAAAATGCTTTTGATTAAATTTAAAGCCATGTACATTTCTCCTTTTCCCTGCTCACCACCACCCCCACTCCCTGCCTACCCTCCTCCACCAATTTATCCTCCTAAGATTAACATGTTTAAGTTTCACTGAGAGTGAAAGCTCAAGGAAACTCCCGTCCAGTTTATTTCATTATTGCATGTTTGTTTAATTTCTGGCAAGTTCAAGAAATAGCAATTAATATTAATATCTAGAAATTGAAAATTTCTAGATATTAATTACTGTAGTATTTTAGCCTACCTCATAGTAGATACAGTTCTGTAATTGGACTAACATTTCCTGAAAGTCTGGTCTTCTTCCTCTGAGGATCAGATGACTCCCACCATAAGGGCAGCCACGTTGCTTGCTCACAGACACAGGCCCCCAGACAAGCAGAACACGTTTCCTAGCATAAATAGCACTGAAAAATTACCGTACTCTCATCTGGGGAGATGGCCCGACAATCGAGATAACAATTGCAGTGTATTACAGAATTTATACAATGGTGACTTTTTCAGGACCTGTTTGCCTTGGATGTGGAACCCTATCGGTACAGTGGTGTTAACATGACTGGATTCAGAATTCTAAACACAGAAAACACCCAGGTGTCATCTATCATTGAGAAGTGGTCTATGGAGCGCTTGCAAGCACCACCGAAGCCTGATTCAGGTTTGCTGGATGGATTTATGACGGTATGAATACCAGTATTTGGTTCTTTTTATTATATGTTTGTGAAGCTAAAAAAAAAATACAACTTTTTGTTGTTAAAAATGTTTAGAGGTATGTAACCAAATATTATTGTAAACATGAGTCAGAGAGTAACTGTGATGTTTCTGTTAATATTTTGCAGATGGAATACATGATTATATTAACTTTTTTTTCAAAATTGCATGTACTGTATTTTTTTCAAATTATAGTGCCATATTCTAAATATTGGATTCATCTAATTTGCTGGTGAAATTTTTTTATGGCACAAAAATCAAGCTAATGAAAATTGTCTATTTCTCTACATTTTGTGTCTTATTAATTTAAGATTCATTCATTATAATGTGTACTTTCTAATATTTACATAAATCTGGTTTTAAAATATTTTATTAATATTATGAACAGGACCTCATTACTATCTTTTGTACTTTCTGTTGTTTCAGATTAATCTGATTAATTAATCTGGTTGTTTATATTCATTTTTTTCCTTCCATTTTGCCACTAGTCTTTGGCCTCACTTCAGTTCATAAAAATCTCAACTATATTCCTGGAAAAAAAGTTTCATTGTTAGGTTTTGGTGAGTTTCTGCTCATTAGTTGGAATTCAATGTGGAATTATAATGTCAGGAAGGAAATTATTTTAAAAGATATCCTACATTAGATCTGCTTTAGTCTTTGAATTTGTTGAAAGATTTTCCACTTTGGCCCCTTAGCAATTAAGGTAGTCGGGTCTTGTTTGGCTTTGTTTTTTATTTTTTGGGAGTTTTTTTATGGTTGTTGTTAGGTGTCTTTTTGGTTTTTTTTTTTTTTAGGCTTTTCATCTTCAATTTGAAAAAATAGAAAACTCTATTTCTTGAAGACAGGTATCTTAGTAACATATCAGATGCCTAGATTGTATTAATTATTCCACATAACACATCTAATCAGCATTTTTTTTCTACTGATAAGCTTTAATGATCTTATAGATATTAGGCACTAAATTGCAATCAACATTTTAATAAGTTTAATTTTTTTCTAGAAAATCACCCTTTTTAGGGAAAAATGCTTTTTTAATGTACTTACTGTATATAATATTTTGAACATGATAATTTGAAACATTTTAAATTTAATTTGTTTACTAATTTCCTTGCACTGCACTTTAGAGATTGCATCACACAGTAGTTTAAAAGTTATATTGTTCATTTCTCTAAATTATTTCAAAAAAGCAAATGAACCCCCAAAATCTAGAAATTGTGTGAAGCCCGCATCTGGTTTATATATAGCTGCTACTTATTACTGTAAGTCATTGTTTCATGCTTCCTTGTATGCATTAATATTCTCAATTCTTTTTTTTACCTTTTTGAATTTAAAATTTGCATCATTTCTTCTCATTCATTGTAGTTGTATATTTTATATACTGATCAAAGATGTAACTGATCTCAGACCTTTGTATATTTACCAAGATCAGTAGTGATAGTTATTTTATGAGAACATAGGGCCATGGTGAAAAATAATGGAATAATAAATATTGGAATAGAGTTCTGGGGGCCAGTTGCATGTTTTTCATCTCTTGTGGTGCTGTAAAGAAGGTGCTTTTCTCAGAAAACCACCCGATGTGCAGCAGAACCCTATAATTGCTATTATAGGACTCTGTCAGAATAATATTTTACATCATTACATTGCCTCAGGATAGAAAAGTGTGGAAAAGTGCATGAAAAACAGTGGCTTCTCTTCTGGACCTGAAAGAGTTCTCTATGCTCCAAGTGGAACCAAGTGTTGATACAGACTGTGATGAATATTTTATGGTCATTCCTTTTGTTGATTAATCATTTAAATGTGCTTTGATTACCTGGGTTTTAAATACCTGAGAGATGCAGAGAGCATTTAAATTTTATTTAAAAGGCTAATAATCTTGGGAAACATTATGAGTTTACAGAGTTTTTTTGATCTGGTCCTTAGATACAAAAAATCATCCACAGCATGTCCATTTGGACGGTGTGAAGAAAAATCAAATCATGATGTCGTTGCACAATGTTCTTTCTGTGCCCAGAATAAAATAATTTTATCGACTTATTACAGGGAAGTTGTAAAATCAGTTAAGTGTGTAAAAATTGACTTTCATGTCACTGTTCATGTATATTTAAAGTCAAAAATGGACTTGGAAATCAAAGACTCTTCACAGATATTGGTGCTATGGTGTGCTCTAACTGATCTGGGCTGGGCTGGACTGGAAATGTGTTTTATTTTCACTGGTTGATAATGGCTACAGCTTAATGAGAAAAAAATTAGCAAGAAGACTGCTTAATGGGAACACATTAAGTTTGAACCCCACAGCTAAATGCCATTTAATCAGGTTTAAAACACCTAAAACTTGTTCCAAATAAAAATCTGAAGTTTGTATAAAGCATTTAGAGAGTTCAGTGAAGACTAGCTCTTTTTTGGTGGTGTAAAAGCAGGCAGTTATGAATTGCAAAGTTTTTAAGCTCCAGTAGTATTTGTGTAAGATACTTTTAATCAAGGCTACCATATTGAAAAATTCAAGTAATAAATAATTACTTATTGGTACATCAAAGAAAAGAAATGCATTCTATGATTTAGGAGAGTAACTACAGTACAATTGGCTTTGTTTTTCCATGGCTTCACAAAATCCGTAGAAATGTTGAAAATTGCTTGCCGTGTTGTTTCAGACTATTCACACTTTGCACAGTCTTCTTGAGATAAAAGTACTTGTGTAAATGTTTATAAAAATTATTTCTTTTAAGGGCTAAACTAATTTATATTGAAGAAAAATGTGACTGTACTTTTAATAGATACATAGAAGTCCTGTGGATGACTCACGGGTCTACTCTGACTGAAGACATTTTTCTATCATCATTCCCATACTTATAGACCTAATTTGTGCATTTGATGGTTCTTTCATATTTCTTAATGTCTGAGGATAATCAAAATGATACTTGTCCTCATAATGTAGAAATAATAATCAAAATGTGTTGCTATTCAAGTGTATTCGTATCCTTTTATCTGTCACACACTTGCGCACGTATGCATGTGCACACGTGGTATAGCTTATTAAGCTACTTAAATAATTGTATTGATTTCTTAAATTTGTAATCTCCTTTTTATTTTAAGTATTCTCAGCAGTCTTGTATTTACTTTGACCATCTTTTTTGTATCCTCATACTCTTACCAGGAATAAAGAAAATATAGTGCCTATAAAAGTAAACATCAAATGAAACTGGTACATGTCATGGCTGTTATTTCTTATAATAAAATTACAGGAATTTATACAGTAACAATTTTGCCAGAGGTAATAAACCATACCTTTAGAAAATTTCAGAAGAAATGAAAAGTCAAAGATCAAATGGCAATACCTTGTCTTTCTTTCTAGTGGAATTAACTGTATCTAACATTTCAGTATCTATTTATCGTTGTCTTCTTGTTTCCTCTTGTTACTTGAGTGGAAAAAGTCAAAGGAAACAAAAATGCATTTTTGTCCATTTTAAATCCAAATCTGTTTTTTTTTTTTCAGACTAGGAAAACTTTTAAATTAGTTATCACTTGATCTTGCACTTCCTGACTTGGTTCAGCAATGCATGTAAGCAAGTTTTTTTAAAATTTGACTTACATATTTCCGAGTAAAATCCAGAACGGCTACTCTGCCAAATTGAAATGGGCAAACATGAGTTCATTCACTCATTTCCCTGTTTCTCACCACCTATTCTTTCTTGTTAGCAGTTCAAAAAGCACTTTTAGGAAGTTAGACTCTGGACAGGGTGGGTTGTTAGCATTTGAACCTTGTGTTATCCCAGTATTAAACAACTGCTAACTAGATTGAAACTGTTGAAACCATTCTCTGATATATTACATACTCATTACTGTTATTTTTCACCGACTCTATACTGAATTCTGAAATTTGAAAGTGATTGGTACTTAGCAACCACTTAAATGGAATGACTTGGCATTAATAAAACCAGATTATTTTTCAACCAGATTATGATTTGTTCTGGAAAAATGAACTTATAAGTTAATAAAACCCCCAAATATACCATAATGAAATAAAAATATTTAATTAGTGTAACTTGAGCTGTTTTTTTTCCTTAAAAAGTTTAGATTTGCAGGGGTTCATCCTTATTTAAGCCTGGAGTAAAAAGCAATTTTGAACTTTCCTGCAAAATGATACTTAATTATTATGGCAATATTTTTATTAAGTTCTATCAATATTGGCATCTGTACTGTATAAGTAGAAAAATATTCTGGAAAACAGAGGGGCAACATACTATTTTAAAGAAATTTTAGTATACTTCACTGACTGAGTCTGTACAAGTATTACACAGAAAGAAGAAAAAAGCCACAAAACCCTGAGCATAAATACACTTCCACACTTATATATGACAACCATGATTCACGCCAAGCAAAATAGAGCATAAATAAAGTGTTATGAGTTCAGAATTCTTTTACTCCTCAACTATTATCTTCACAGTTTTCTGTGCCTCAAGTCAGAATTTAGCATGCATAATTAAGATGACCTAACAAGCCCTGCTGCTTAATTAACATAAAGTTTTCCTTACTAATTGCTTTTGCCTATCATCCAATTCAGCTCTCAGCTTTCTTCTTATATAGAAAAGATTGTTCTTTTTATTCTATTCTTTAATGCCCACTTTAGTAGCTGTATATGGGAGGTGCAGAGAAGCACTGTGGTACTTCTTGAATGCAAGAGCCAAGGTCAATATTTAGGTATTTACCCCAGAAAAATCACAGTTTGCAGCTGATGCATTTTGTGTACTGCCTGGTGGAATGAAGCATTATTTAGTTGAGCATTTTCTCTTTTCACTCCTAATTATTTTTGCCTTTTTGTTTCGTTATCTTCTCAGTAAATGAAAATTATTATTGAAAAAATCCCTGAAATTTAGAATGATATTGAATACCGTCGGCAAAATGCCAGAGATTTTTTGCATATGGAGGATGGATTTATGGTTCATTTCCATGTATGGGATTTTCATTTGCTTCAAAAAAGAGAGGTGAAATTTTATTCATAAAGTTTTGAAATTTCTAAAGCTGGTGTAGAGACTTCCTCAGATAAGGAAAATAGATTCAGTGGTGTTTTCTTTAAGTATGTAACTGCAAAGAAAATGCAAAGATAGTGAGGAGAGATTCTAATACCTCCATAAGTTGTCCTTAATTGAAGGAATGTACAAATGCATTTACTCACAGAGCTGCCTAGGAAATTCATTTTGAAAGTAGCCATTTTAAGGGATACAGTAAAAATCCTCAAGTTACAATTCCTTTGGTATTTGTGAATGGAAATGAAAGAGAGAATAATGTTGGATTTGTAAATGTGTAGATATTTTTCCCTAATTAGATCTCCATATTTGCACACCTTAAGACTTGGGGGATGCATTTATACAATATATTCTTTGTTTATTCTCTTTTTCCCCGATTGCAAGAAAGATTCCAGTAAGCAACCTCTCTATGTCTAAACCTTATGACTGTTTTGTAAAATTTAATTTATCTGAATGTTCTCTTTCTTAGCTGTATGGATATGTTAGTTTAATATTCTCAGAAATTTTGTTGAATCCAAGGTCAAGCCAAAGAATTGCTAAAAAAAATGGTCAAACACTAAGTATAGATGGACAATAATGATTTTCAGTTGCAATAGATCAATATGTTCAAAAACCCTAAAACCTTGTAAGGAATTGGACCAGTGCATGAAGACCATGTTAAATGGCCACCTGTAATTAGGTGAAAGAGCACAATAATCAACAGATTTCTCTGGCTTATTTTAGGTTAAACTAGCTTGGTTAAATGACTAATGTTGGAAGGGGTACTTTTCTTTGCAAAATAAAGTTTGGAAGGATTAGGAGAGTAATGGCACTGAAACCAGGACACCTGAAGTTGAAAGAATTGTCTGTAACATAAACATCCAAAATTTACAAAAAGGGATTCAGTTCTTCTATCATGATATAACCAAGGCTTAATGATGTTTTTCATGAAAGAAATAAATAACTCCCATGTCAGAAAATTGGACTTAAATAATACTGAAGGCACTGTTGTACTGCACTGAAAGCTAAGTGTAAATTTCCAGATTCTTTGCTATATATAAAATCAAGCAAACAACAACAAAAAAAGGCAAACAAAAACCCAATCCAACCATCCAAAGAAAAACTAATTCTACTCCCTCACATCATAGTAATTTTAATCTAGCTGTTGCTAATCCATTCTAATCAAGATTTGGGTAAACAGCATGAGCCAAGGAAAAGCATGAATTTAAAAAAAGTGAAGCTCTGATAAGTGTAGGTATTAGAATTTAACCAAAATAGAGTTAAAATTATGCTCCTAATTATTGACTCAAGAAATCAGGGAGTTGCAAAACTGGAAATATACTCTATTAGAATTATTATCATTATTTTTCATATTTAGTTCAATATATTTTTAACCTAATATTTTTCTACGTTAATTTCATAGTTTCTGATCTGTGGTCTCCAAAATCCATTTTTTTTCATGCATCATAAAGGCAGAAAAAAAAATTATGGTGTAGTTCAGGATTTACTCTCTGGAGCTTGTCTGACTTCATTTATCCTTGATGTCAGTATTTTCAGTGACAGTACCAATTGTTGAATAGCTTGATAAAAATTAGTAATTTAGTTTTCCAAATGGCAAAAGGATATTTGTGAAACTTCAATCTCTTATCTGCACATGACAATATGGAAATAACAGTTGTATTTGGAATAGCTACTTAAATAATAATTTAGTAACTGCCATCAGGCACTGTGACTGGACAGGAGAATTTGATGAGAAGAAGATGCTGTAAAGGCTCCTGAGGTTGAAAAGATCAATAAAAATAAAAATAAATATTTGTTACAGAAATACATTCTTGGATTCTGATTTAGAGCTTCAAAGAGGATATCTTCTTATGTAGACAGCTTTATAATTATCCCTTTAGCTAAAAGAATTTTCTGGATTTGCTGATGAGATGTGTTTAGTAACACTATAGCAGTAAATGTGTACTTCAAAGGAAATACTAAACAATTGCTCATTACTGCATTACAAGCTAAGAATCTCCCCTAGGCACAGTTAATTTTGTGAGTTTAAGGACTATGCAGGATTTCATGCTGTAAGATGTTTTAGAAATGATTTGTCAGCTATTTTGGGAATTAATTGCATTTTTAAATATTTGAGTACTGTATGCAGTAGCTTTTAGGATTTTAAGAGACAGGATAGATCAGAAACCTCTCATCCTATCCCAAAGGAAAGCTATGTACAAGTGCTGTATAGCACTTAGCAGAAATTGCAGTTTCTCTTCCATGGAAGATTTCATTGAATTCTTCCAGATGTGGTTTGAGGACGTATGCATATATTTATAAATACACTAAGATAACCATTGATTTACATCATGCCTTCATGTTAGCAATCTGCATGCTGCTACGTCTTTGCGAAGCCATAGAGGGAACTCAGTGTAACAGCAAGTAGGGAAATGGCAGAGCTTGTGCAACCTGCAGGATCTCCTACACAGTGCAGAAGAGTAGCTGAAGCATAGGTTTCTTTTTGAGATAAGAACTTGAGTGCCTTTTCTCAGGAAATATGCACATGTCTGCACTGCATGAAATTTAGTTTGAGGACTGCAATTAAGAAACCCTAATCTGTCAAAGACTGTGTTTCTAAAGAAGGGCAATGAAGCTGGTGGAGGGTCTGGAGCACAGGTTTTATGAGGAATGT
>NW_005054417.1:2419791-2439326 GCF_000277835.1 Geospiza fortis | reverse complement strand
CTACAACTGCCTGAAAGGAGGTTGCAGACAGGTGGGTGTTGGTCTCTTCTGCCAAGTAACAAGCAACAGAACAAGAGGAAACGGCTTTGTCATCCCAGGGGAGGTTCAGATCGTGTATGAGGAAAAATTTCTTCCCAGAAAGAACGATCAAGCAATGGAACAACCTGCTTAGAGTAGTGGTGGAGACATCATCCTTGGAGGCATTTAAAAGTCTTGTAAATATGGCACTTAGGGACATGGTTTAGTGGTGAAAGTGGCGGTGCTGGATTAATGATTGGATAATATTAAAGGTCTTTTCCAACCTAAGCAATTCCATGATACTATGAAGACATTTTTCTTAGTATATGCATTCTGAAATGAATTTTAATAGTTTATGTATATACTATGTTTATTGTAAATTTTCAAGAAAAGTGAACCAAAAGAAAGATTTCTTTCATTCTCTTTCTTTGCTATTATTTTTAGAACTTGCCTTGAGGGGCAGCATAACTAGAACTGATAATCAGTGGATTTATCTGCAGGAATTAATAACTCTAAGAATCATTATGGCTACCATTGTAGGAGGACAGTGTAGGCATGCTAGGTTAAGCAGCAATGTAAATAATATAATTTCTGGAGAAATGGGACCATCAATTTAGCCTTTACTGTGTGCTTATTTACTTCACAATGGCACTGCCTGTTACGACTGGCAATGTACTACACTTAATAGTGACACTTAGAAGTCTGTTCTGGGTAAATCCTTGCCCTTTGGAAATCAGCCTATGGGTAATTTGGCTAATCTTTAGTTTGCTACATGCATTCCAGGCTCAGATAGGGTAAGCAGATGAAGAGCTACCACTTTTAAATTTTTATTTAATTTTAAAGCGGAGTATTAAACACTACATACTGCAATGGTGCAGAAAAGAGTGAAAATCATATGTAAATATTTTTCTCTGAATATTCAGGTGGTTGTTTTGGATGTTGTTTGGTAGGCTGGAAGAGTCTTCATTCATTATATGCATCTGATATATTAAAACCAAGAATATGCTCTTTCTGTCTGTTACCAATTAATACTTGTTAATTACTGGACTAGTTGACAGAGCTGGTAGAAATAAACAAGCTTCTGGGGATACCACGTTCTCTGCTGAAGACCTGTAAATGTATCTGCTTGAATTTTTGCCTTTTTCTTTTTTTCCCAAGTTCCAGATATTTATAGATTTATCTCTGATAAGAGATATTACTTCCCCTAATTTTTACTTATCTCGAGTCACAGCACACTTTCTGCTTTTATGGGGGTTCATATAGTACATATTGACTTCATGGGGACTTTATTATAAAGACCAGACATGTAGTTATTTCTTAAATTAATTTTCCTAAGGCATAACGTTGTTTCCTGTCTGGAGCATCATGGACTCCATTTTAGAGCTTTAGAGATTCACAGGATATTTTACTTGGCCTCCACCCTTTGGACCCTTCAGAAGATCAAAGGTCTACCTAAAAGTCCAAATTAATATCTGCCCACTTTTAGTGAATGTTTTGTCTTTTCTTCATATTTCAAATTATGCTATATGCTTGACACAGTCAAGCCTTAAGTAGAATTGTAGCAGTAAATGTACTTTCCACTTAAGGAGTCTAGAGGGAATACAAGTGCCACAAGCACACATACAGAGCTGTTAAACAGTGCCTAGGAAAATTCAAGCATCCACCCAAATCTCCATGAGAATACCTTTATGTCAGGCTGGAAACAAAATTAACATGCTTTCATTTATATATTTCCTCTGTGAACATGAGGCCTCTACTCTCCCAAGTCACATTGAGCTTAGGAGATAGGTGAGAAACATGTACTGGATGCACTAAAGAGAATTAAGTGTCATGATGTTGTGAAACAGAGATTTCAGATTGAATACTCCCACTTGCTAAGGCCTGAGTATATGCATATTATTTTAATACTAGTGATAATGCTGTAACCTAATTCAGATGATGAGAATCTCTGCAATTTCCTGGAAATAAATACTAAAATTTCAGAATTACCTTATTTTGATCCTGTAGTATAATTTGTTCAAGCCTTGTGGTGAAATGCTACTGGGAAAGCATTATTTTGTAAAGTATATTCTGTGCATGAGGTTTCTATATTTATTGCTTATAAAAACAAAGTTTCATTTTATCTGTTTGTCATATGTAACAATAGATGTGTTAACCATTCTGTTTGTTTATTGAGCTGTTGATTGAGGCCTCAGCTCAACAAAATGTTCACTGTGTTTTTTTGCTGAAAAAGAAATGCAAAGCTTGCCAAGTAGTTCTGCTGAAGTCAAGTGGACTACTTTGACACTTAATGTGAAGTATATAATTTGTTTAAATGGGACTTCAAAGGTCACTCATAAAAAATGTTTTATGTAAGATACTTTGTCATACCTCTTCACTTTCGTATTTTGAGGAAAGAATGAGAGAGAATTTCAAGGTATTTCTGATGGCAAGGGACAATTTTTTTCAGTGTTTTCATGATAGCAGACATAGTTCAGAAAACACCATTTTTCAAATTATGGATGCCTGATGACGTGATTGTTCTCAGTGTTGTCTACATAAAAGAAACAACATGAGACTTTAGATAGCTTTAGACTATTTTGGATTTCACCACCTCCTGTTTGCTTAAAATTCAGGATGGTTATTCTGATGCAGTTCCAAAGTGTGAGTAAGATTGTGAGTAGAATCCAAATAAAAGTAACTATGTATTTAAAAGAATAATCTTTGTAAGATTACTGAAAATAAGCATTGGTTTTTGCTTGTTAATCTTCAAATGATAATTTAAAAAAAACAATTTTTTTTTTTGTTACGGTGCTCATTATTTCTGTTATAGTCCTTTGGACCCTTCACACAGTGGGATTCATCTTACCATGGGTCCTGGAACTAGGTCTTCCTGAGTGGACAGTTTTGCAGTAGTGTTCATCTAGAATTGAAGTCAGGGAACATCAACCTTGCAGCTGGAGGATTTCTGGCTAGTTATTTAATGTAGTTGATAGACTAATTTAGAAGGTGATATCCACAATATTTCCTGACTGGTCTATTCTGAACTCATCTGAGAAAATTGGAAAACTATAGACATCTTTTGGCAAAATGAATTTTGCAGAATCACAGAATAGCCCAGGTTTGAAGAGACCTTGAAATATTTTGTCTAACTTGGGAAAGGGAGCTAAGAGACACTCTGTCCAATTGTTTATTGAAAATCTTCAGTGGTGAGAAGTTCATCATATGCCTGGGGAGGTTGTTCCCTTGATTGTTCTTGCTGTAAACAAATTCTTTCTCAAGATGAAGCCTCTTCCAGTGTATCTTCTACCCATTGTCCTTTGTCCTCCTCATGTAGGTCTTTGCCAAGAAAGAGTCTCTGTCCTCTTTGTAGCTGCCCCTTTAGTACCGAAACACTGTAATAAGATCCCTCCTAAGCCTTCCCTTCTCCAGGGAGAAAAGACCTAACTCCTTCAGTCTTCCCTCAGAGTGCAGGTTTCCAGTTCTCTGATCATTTTTGTGGTGATCCTTTGGAATCTATCCATTGTGCTTGAGTATTTTTTAAATTTTTAATTATGGGGATCATAACTGGACAGGATACTTCAGATGCAGCCTGAGAGATGACTAGAGCAGGATGATCACATCTCTATCTCTGTTAGTAATGATCCTGTGAATGCAGCCCAGAATCCAGTGTTCCTTGCCTAATGCAAAATCTTGTGTCTGGCTCGTCTTCAGCTACTTGTCCACAAGGACCTCCAAGTCCCTTTCAGCAAGGCTGCTCCCCATTCATGAAGATTCCAACCAGTACTGGCTTCTTTGATTATGTCATCTTTGCACTACTTCTTAAATTGCATGGCAAATTGAGTTGGGTAAGTTTGTTTTCAACATCAAGTTGAATACAGAAACTTAAATACTGACATACCACTTTCCTTTCAAAGACCACCATCATTCATGTAAGGTCTTCAGCCTAAGGTTTGTTATATGATCATGAATTGCAAAATTAAAGTCAATATTCATGGAAGGAGACATTTCTGTCTTGGGTAAAAGATTTATAGCAGCATCTGGGAGCAATTAGAAAAGCTTCATTTTCTTTGGCACAGTTAGGTCATCATAGCATTGTCTAAAGCAAAGATGTGCTTACTGATTTTGATTAGCCTAGATTTCCCATAATTTGGAAATCAACTAGGAAAATAATAACACAGACTTATTTTTTAAAATTAAATATTCTTCTTTTAATGTTTGTACAAGTAGGGTTCTCTGCCTTAATTTACTGAGTTTAGTCTTGATGAAATATTCTAGATGAAAAAAATGAAATTTATCTTAGGTTGCATCAGAGTGTTGTCTCTGTGTTTCTTTTAGCAATGAACATACTTAGGTTTTTTGACCTTACTGTTCCAAATTTGGCCTATTCATTTACTAAATATGTGTCTTAAATATTGTTTAGAGATAGACACCAGCAATGTTAGAAAATTGCTTTGAAACAACTTAAAGGTGAAGATGTTGAAAGATGTTCTCTTTAGATAAAAAGTAAGTCATAAGGGCTCAAGTGCAGCTGTGTTATATAAGCAAATTTTCATTTGATTTATTTATAAATTGGAAAACAAGGGGCTTTGCAGAGGTAGCTTTGCGAACCTGAACATAAAGCTTGAGTTAAGAAAAAATATTTAGCTAGCAAAAAAATTTATTAGCATTTATAAGGAAATTTTTAAATGAATGTAAAAAGAAGTGAATTATTAATACAATTTGTTTGGAGAAAGAGGAAGATGGGAGAACTGCATTATTTTCTGCACCCACATAAAGTAGTGTGTATGCTCATTTAACAAAATCAGTTGTGTTAAATAAGAAATTGAATTATTTGTTAATTATAAAGAAGTTACTCTGAACTTGATAAAATCAGATTATCATGTAGGGCTCATTCCTAAAAATAAAAGCTCAACAAAACTCAGATGGGATATACTTGGAAATATACAAGTGAGAGATTAATATAGTTAAACTGTAAAGTGTGGAATGCCATAATAAAGTGTATGCATACCAAAGTTTAGTTTGGACATTTAGAAAATCAGGAAAAACACATTGGTAGAAAATCAGTGAGTTTTATATACATATACATATATATGTGTGTGTATGTGTGTGTGTTGGTTTTTCTTTATTTTGTGGATACAAACACATGTTCCTTTTACATTTGGTCAGAAAATAGTTGTTAAGCATTGGGACAGGCTTCAGAGGGAAGTGGTTGAATCACCATACCTGGAAGTATTTAAAAATATAAATCTGGTGTTAAGTTACATAGTTTAGTGGCTGGACTTGTTGGTGCTAAAGATCTTTTCTGAGTTAAATGGTTGTATGTTCTACATTGAGTTTATTCAATGCCGTTGGATAGAATCTGAGAGTCAGGGACTTGTATTGATTTTCAAGTAAGATCAAGGGAGAAAATCCATCAGTAGAGCAGTGGGAGATAAAACACCACCAGGAGAGGCTCTTCACTATCTGAACACTAAGTATCATATTGGTTAGAGAAAAATATTGAAGGTCTTTTTCTGGGAATATGAATTAGCAGTAAGCAAGATTTTCAGAACTGAGGGGCTGGAGCACTTGTGCAATGAGGAGAGGTTGAGGGAACATGTCTGGGGAAAGGAAGGCCTCTCAAAGACCTAACATCATCCCCTAACATCTGTGGGGAGATTATCAAGAAGAAGAGACAAGATATTCCCAGCAGTGCATAGCATAAGCATCTGAAAGGAGAGAGATTTTGACTGGATTTAAGGAAAAATGCTTTCACTGTAAGAAAAGTAAAGCAGTGGAAAGGATTGCTCAGAGAGGTTGTTGTAGTCTCTATCCATGCAGGTTTTCAAAACCTGGTAAAGTTCTAAGCAAGGTGTCTATTCCTAGAAGGGACACCAAAAACAATGTAAAAGGTGCAAGGCGTTGGACTAGAGAAGTCCTGTGGTCTCTTCATCTTGAATTGTCTTATGGTCTTTATTTTATACTCAATAACTGTGGCTGTCCTCTGAGAGGTTAATCTCCAGGATCTCTGAAAAGCACTGTTAGATCTGAGGGAGCCTTTTCATAAAGAACGCCAGTTAAGAGTCATGAAATTGAAAACTTTCCTCATATTCATGATAAATTGTAGCTTGATCACACAGATACAATACAGTTTGTAAACAAGAGTACCAATGCTTAATTTTCTTCTAGAAATTACCCTCTTATTTTGGGGAAAGTGTCTGCATTGCTTCCTGCAGGTTTTATTAATTTTAATCTTAAGGACATGTGAATTTTTCAAATTCCAAGAAAACCTCATCTAATATAGTGTGGTCTCAGATACAATTTTTAAGCTTACACAATATCACACAAGGTGTGTTAGAATCTATCAGTCAAGATATTATCAGACTAATGCTATTACCTAAACACACAGTGAACATATTCAGTAAAAGAAACAATACAGTGATAGTTGTATCTCTCTTGGAAGCCCCTAAAACGTGGTTTTGCTAGATGTTTACAAGGCATATTGGTGAGCTTTTTAAGAAAGTTAAAATTGGTGATCATTATGGCTATCAATTCACACAAACATGATTATGTCCTAAACAAATGAACTTTAAAAGTGCTAAGAATTGAAAAGGGTCCAAGCATTTAAAATAATGAGCACACCATTAAAAGAAACAATGAGAAACCTAATAATTCCAGATTTTGGTCAGAACATGACTGGTTTGCTGTATTTTATTATAAGGAGAATCATGAATTCAGCTTGTCTGTACTGCACAGACATAGGTCAATGTGCCTGTCTCCTTTTTGCAGCTGTTGAATTGGCAACCTTCCAGAAAGCTTGGTGGCAAACCATGTAGAACCTTTCCAGGAATGACTAGTGGTCTGCTAAGTCTTCCAGCAATGGCTTGGCATATTCAGACATATTCCTTAACGGTGGCAGCCATGTCTTAGGCTTGGTTTGTTTCTGTTTGCAGATAAACTGCCCAGAGAGCAAGTTTAATATCCTTTGCCCGTGCATCAGAGTGAGCTGTACATACATACCTCCTAATGAAGAAGATGCCTAAACAGTATGTGTGGAATTTGCCTCTCCTAACTTAATCCATGTCAAATTCAAATGTCTAGTGATTGCTTATATTACCTTTTAAGTCAGTACAGAAAAAATAGAGAATTTTTTCCTAAAGCAGCTGCATAGACTATATTACTGAAGAGGAGTCTATAGGGAGCCTAGATGATTGACTGGCCATTTTAAATGGCTGAATTTAGAAGAAATTATTCCTTTCTGATGTATGTGAGTTTTGCACATACATATCTCTCCACAGTTTTTATTTTATTGTTCTTTGACATTTGAAATTGTGTTTACAGTTCTAATCTGCCTTGCCTGCAGCTGTAAGGAGACACTATTTAATATGGACTATATTATCTTGGTGCCCTATCTTGAATCAGTTATTACATGCACACCAAAATGGTGATGTATTTTGACAAAATAACTAAAAATGCACTAAGAATACAGTAGAATCTTTAAGTAAATGGCATTACTTGTTTTGTGCCTAAAGCACAAGAACATTGTTGCTTTTAAGGCTGATCACAGAAAGTCAGCTGTCAGAACTCTCTCAACCTATCCAAGTGTGTGTTTTCATTGTTATGAACTCTAGCAGATTTTACCTCCAATGAAGGAACTTCTTAACAATTCATCTGTTTGGCTAGGGCTCAGGTAGCAAAGTTAATAACCATATAAAGAACTATGTCACTCTACACTACTTCCTGACAATATTTAGTGAAGACTGTCACTCCTTACCTGTTCAGATCAACCTGAGCATATTTTGCAGAGACTTGATCAAATTATCTCCATTTTGCTTTCTGTAAATCTGAACAGTTACGTTCTTGATAGAGATGGAAAGAGGGAGGAAGTAGGGTTGAATTCTTAGAACAGATATAGCAGTGCTGTATGTCAGAAAAGTAGAGAAACCTCCAGAACTTTGGGGTTGATAAGTCCCTAATTGTATAGAGTACTAAAAATGTTTATGAAGTTCCTTAGCATTTTCAGATTAGCCAGGGCCTGCTCTGGAGAAGCATAACTTCATGGGTCAATTTATTTGTTTACAATATGTCTTTTTATTGTGTGAACAACAACAAAAATCCAGGTGTTGTTTGTTTTTCTATTTTTACCAAACAAACCCAAACCAAATAAAAGCAAAAACAACAAAAGGAAAAAAAACCCATATATATTCTAGCACTAGTCTATCAACTTCATATGACCTGGAGGTCTTTAGTTAGCAAGATAATATTATTTATCTACATCTATTTGTGACTTAGTCACAATTCAAGTAGGCAAACAAGAGAGAATTTTTTTTTTTCTGAGTAAGTGTGAGCCATTAAATAGGTCAAGATTAGATAAGAGATCTTCAACAGCCAGTAATGGAACAGAATTAAGTCTTCTGATTTCACTAGGTAGTTGAATGTAGTAATGGAGGCACCATGCTGGGAGAACATACATTTTCTTTGGAATTTCTTATGGAGTGGTGATTGCACATTATGATATAAATAGATGTGCTAGATATGTAGGCATTTTCTGACAGAAAATTAAGGCCCCCTCTACCAGACAATGGCTCACTGGAAGAATGTATTAGTGGTGAAGTAAAATTTGAAAACACATTCTTTCCTATTTAATAGTCCATTGACTTTCCTCCCAGAGCTGTTGTCCCCAGCCTGACTACTATGGTCTTTATTTTCATTCCCTAATCAAACTCATGCTGTTTTAATCTGACTTGGGAAGATTATTGTATAATTGCATTATACATGCAATTGTTTTATTCAGTTTGGTCATCTGTAAATCTCACCTTGTCTTCTGTATAAGTTTCAGTATCTTCTGGTATCTATTTGTGTCTTCAAACATTTAATATCTCCTGGATAGTTCTATTATGTGACTCTACAAGAAGGGCATTAATAATTTTTTAAAATTAATTTTTGAGCTTTTAGAAGGATAAACACAGCAATGTTCTTCTGAAACAACATAAAATTATTACTGTTTATGGTGTAACATGAGCTGATACAGTATTTTCAAAAATGAAAATCTGATTAAGATGTTCTTTTCCTTGTAGTGCTAACTTTCTTACTCTTCTGCTGGTATTTCTGACCAGAAAAGTAATTTTCCTGTTTTTCTCTCAACTACAATAGCAAAATCTCTCCTTTCTTAGAAAGCCCTATTCTGAAAAAAAAAAAAAATTCATTCTATCAGTCCATAAAAGATGCTTGGAATAAAAAACATAAATAATCTCCATATATCAAATAACACAGAAAAGTAGATGTTGTCCAGCGTGAATGGAATAGATATTCTCTATCTACTGTGCATACTAAAGTTCCTGCCCCAGTTTCCTTATAAAACCTACCCATGAATCACTAACTGCTATTTTATTGTAAAATCCGATTTGCCTTGGTTTACAATATAGGAAAAACTGTGATGAAGACTCTGCAGTTTTCAGAAGTATGAATAGTAATAAAGAGATTGTATCTAGAGTAACATAGTAAGTAGATAACAGGACTTTAGTAAACATAAATCTATAGAATCATCAAATGGTTTGTGTTGGCAGGGACCTTCAAGGCTCATTTAGTCCAACCCTGCTGCCATAGGCAGAGACATCTTTCACTAGAGTGTGTTGCTCAAAGCACCATCTAGCTTGCCCTTGAACACTTCCAGTGGTGGGGCATTCAGAACATCCCTAGGCAACCATTCCAGTGTCTGAACAGCATCATTGTAAAGAAATTCTTCCTTATATCTAGTCTAAACAACTGTCCTAAAAATTGTTGTGAGAAACTTATTTCTAAACATATACAGGTATTCTAAATTCTAAAGTCTAATCAAATTGTGTTATATATGTATATAATGGGTCATACTTAAAGATTTGAATGGAAACGATTATAAAGTGCAAAGTCATTTCAGAAACGTGTGATGTGTACCCCTTTGTAGTCCATGCAGTTTTAATTCATAATCCATATGTAGTTTTAGTTTTGGTGCCTGGGTATAGCAGGTGTCTTTCGTTTTGGTGCCTGCAGAATGTAAACTGGACGAGAAGTAAAGAGCAGGTGCACAACTCTTTTTTGACTAGATATAAAGTACTTTGAAACAGAACTGTATCATAGAACCAGATAGAGGATAATCGGCGTAAGTTCTTTTTGATTTTCAGTGCTTCGTTTAGGATGCTTCTACATCTTGAGTTTGTAAACCCACTGAAATATTTATCTCCTTTAATACCTATATGTTATTTTTGTTCTGTGCCCTCTCTTTAATATGTTTCTCATGCCAGTATTTATATCTAGTTTTAGATTATACCTACTCCAAAAATGCAACTTTAAATACTCAGAGTAGGTTTTTGAGCTGCATCATTTGTCTCTTTGGCAGGGTAGATTCAATGATGTCTTGTAGCACTAAAGGTAGTAGAGATTAACTCTTTTCACAAAGAAAAATACTCAGTAGATAATAGACTTTTTACTGGAAGTAAATCTTCAGTTACATTAGTGTTGCCTTTATGAACAATCTTTTGGTTGTTGTGAACGCTAGTAATTTTACTTTGGAGAAATGGAAGTAATTTGGGAATACCCGATTGGTAGATAAACTATTTATATGTCTATCTAATAAATAAAAACAATGTGCTGAGACATAAATTAATTTGTACTTAAATGAGTATGAAGCGGAATTTTAATAGGTATCAATGCACCACCCATTAGTATGGATTAGGGATGCAGAAATCAAATTTATATTTTCATTATGGCTTGAAGAAAAGTTTGAAAAATCTCAAGATAAAGATTTAATTAGAGTGAATTTACTATTTCAGCTACTTTAAAAGAAAAAAAAAAGCGTTCTTTCTGTTGGGATTGATAATTTGGTTTCTCTTAGACATCACGATTTTTTAAAATAAGATGATGCTCATGAAATGGAGATCTGTTCTCTTCTACACGTGGTCTTTCAGAAAATGGCTGGAATAGTGGTAGATTTAAGTTCTAAGGATTCACATAGTATGAACCTCGCATCATACACTTAAGCAAGGAATTGAAGATAAAAAACCCTGTGGTATAGCGTATGTACTCTTCCTTGGAGAGATGAATTTCATCATGTTTTTGGATTTAAATGCTTATGTTACTAATAATTACTTTGACTTTTCTTCAGGTTCTTGTTTCTTACAAAGAAGAGGGAACTGCACACAAAGGCAGATGTTTCTCATGAGATAAAGGGAAAATAAAGGAATAAAGCAGACTCTGAATTAACTTTGCACTTCCTCCTGGTGGAGTGGCAGCTGGAAGTGTCAGAATTCTGTTGTATGCATTTCCTATAATGCATTGCCCTCTTAGCAATATTACTTTGACTGCCACTATAAATATAGCTATGGCAATTAATGGACCACCAGAGATGATCTGAATTTTCACCAGGATCACTAGTCATTGAAATAAAATTCTAAAGACTCCTTTTTATCTGAAGGAGCAAAAATTGCCACTGCAAATCCATATCTAGGTATTAATAATAGGAATCAAATCCAAAACAATTTCAACTCAGAAAAGTCTGAGAAAGGTTTGTTTTTTTAAGCACTAAATATGTTCTCACTGAGGAATTATTTTCTTCTCACTGGGAATATTTTAGGTAAAATAAAATTTTCCTATATTAAAAATACTTGGAAATGCATTTGAAAGTATTTTAATCATCTTGGGGAAGAAGATGCTTTCTGTAATTAAAATGCCAACAGAAAAGGATCCTTATACATTTGTCCATCTTAAAGCTGAAAAGACGTCCTGTATTTTAAAAATGTTTATTATACTGAAAGATAATTCTGTTTTGTGACTATATTGAGCTGACATAATTCGTGGTGGATGTTCAGAGAATTGCCTGTAGTGGTAGAAACACTGAGTAGTGTGTATTTGTCACTATATACATTCACAGCTTGAATTTTGCATGAACTGAACTTTGTTTGCCCTACAGCAAGTTGTGGATTTTATGAACGATTGTACTTCAAGTAGTACGTAAATGTGCTTCAAATTCCAAAAATAACATAGAAAATGACTGTATTTCTTGTGTTCTGCTAAGACCATTATGAGTTGGCACTGAAATAATACAATGGCTGTACTTGCTTTGCTGCCAGTAGTGTGACCTTGGCTGCTTGATTGATTTTGCTTCATTTCATTGTTACAACAGTATAAGTAGAACCTTGAGCATTAACTGAAGGAAAAGCTTGTTTCTTATGTATTTGTGTCTTTTAAGTATGTGAGGCAGTAGCAGTTATCAGTGAATTTTTATATCTCTCCTGTGAAGTCAAGACTGATGAGTCAGTCATTGCCTCAGTGAGTTATTCTGCCAGACTTCTCTTATTTGCCTCTTTTCATCTAGGACTTTCATATGTGTGAAGTCCCTCTCTTAATATCACATCTGGAAGAAAGTGGAGCCTTCTTTTTCTAACACGTGCCCCTCCACTGCGGTTGGTCCTTCTCTTTTCAATCCAACTCCTGGTGGCTGACCCCATAAAAGCTAATGTCAAGTGTTTATCCATGTTTTCTTCTTTTTTCTTTTTTTCTTTTTTTGTGTGCTTTAAATAGTGGTGGCAAATATTTTTATGTTATATATAAAGCCATTAAAAATCTCTTTCCAACTGTCTACACTGATAGATATTTCTTGAAAATTGCTATTACAGTTGGAAGAGAGAAGTGGGGTGGGAGTGCAGAGAGAGATTGATTATTTAGAAGTTAAATGTTTATACTGTGAAACTATTTAGATTTTTTCCACAAACCAGTAAAATTGCTAACAGTAAATAAACTGAAATGTTAAACCTCACAAGAATAGATGCACATAATGATTGGCTCAACTAAGAATTTTTTCTAGTGTTTTTAATACTTTTCTACATACTGAGATATGTTCTAGTCTCTTCTGACTTGAAAACATAATATTTTATTGTGTATTCCCTAACAACTACCAGATGTTTAGTGTTAGTATTGCTTTATATCTTCACTCAGTCTTGTAAATGACCTAATACCTACTCAGAGATGGTAAATATAATTATCATATACTGGCTATAGTTATGGTCCTTAGCAAATATACTGTAACTGATAGTAAGAGGACACGTCATAATGTCATAGCAGTCATCCATTCATGGGGGCTTACAAGGAAGCCAGAGGAAGACTCTTCATCAGGAACTGCACTGATAGGACAAACAGTAATAAGTTTAAACAGAAAGAGAGGATGTTACATATAAGGGAGTAATTTTTTACTGATGGTGAGGTTGGTGTGGCACTGGAACACGTTGCCCAGAGAAGTTGTGGATGTTCATCCATGGCAGTGTTTAAGGCTAGGTTGGATGGGGCTTTAGGAAACCTGGTCTAATGAGAAATGTCCCTGATACTTCCCTCAGAAATGACCCCCCAACAGGGATGCTGGAACATTATCTTGAATGTATTTTCTAACCCAAACCATTCTGTGACCCTGCAGATGTGCTGTAATTGTTCACCTATGATACAGATACTGATATTTTTTTACAGGTTATTAATCACTAGAACTACACATTTAACATTTCAAAAAAGTGAGAAATGAGTTAAATACCATTTCTCTACATAGAAGTATATTCTATACCTTGTGTTACTGTTTACAGCTGAATTTATAATGTTTCATATAGCAGTTAATGGTCAGAGGGACCATACTTTGCTTTAAAATCTGGGGTCTATCTATTAATAAAAATACCACCCACTCCCAACCCAGACCCAGAACATGCAAAATTTAATTAGTGAATTTTTTTTCACTCGATTTATGGGACTGTCACCCTAGGACAGGGCCTTACTGTTTAATCCCCATTGGTTATGAAACTGGTTTTTTCCATACCCATAACATGTGCTGTCCAGCTTCCTTGCCTGCTGTGAACTTGTAAACTCCTTCAGTATGTGATTGATGAATATGAAATTGAATCACAGAACACAAGAAAGAGGCATAGACATAACTATGCAGACATGATTTATAGGTGTAGTCTCAAAAATATGTTTGAAACTGGAGTTTTCAGAAACTGGCTTTGAATAGGACTGGACTGCTTTCTGGCATGCCATAATTTGAAGAAAGCTGCCTTTGCAAAATCAGATTTTTTATGTTCAAAGAGGAACAGTGCAGATGTATAACCTCTCAATAATTTGATCACCAAACTAATGACTTTGTCCTAAAGAACCTGACAGTAGGTGAAAACAGAGAGAGATAATTGTAAAAATTGGAAAATTGTAAAAATATTACTGAGTTTGATGTATTTGGAACACAAAAATGATTTATTTGTAGGAATTCACTTATATGTTAAAGGTATATTAGGATTTGGGTCCATTTTTTATGAAATTAAATTGACTGTATATTTTCAGTTTTTACTCTGTATTACTGAGAGACATACTTTAAAAATCAGAACTGATATTTGACAGAATATCTTCAACAAACAAGCTTAAAGACTGATGGATTTCTGGAGAGTGGTAAAAATTATTGAGACCTGAGAAAGGTAGAACTGCATGGTAACTTAAGTTTCTAAGCTTTTTTTAATACAAAATTCAGGTCAGATTACTCTGGTTACTATATCCTAAAACGTGGTTTATGGCTATGTATAAGGTCCAGATATGTACTTGGTTCTTTAGGCACAAGTCTGTCAAAGTCAACAAGACCTGAATTTCAATGATATTTTCTTTGTAGACATTTATAAAACACCCTGTGATCGTTTTTCATTTTTGCTATAGGCTGTGAAAATAAATCAGTATTTAATTTATTAGTTTTCCAAAGACTATTAAAATTATTTTTGCCTCATCCATAAATAATATATTATTCAAATATAATTTTACCTGGAAGAGATGGGAAGCAAGAAGAAGAACAGAGTGATTGGCTGCTGCTTTTATGAGAGTAGAGATAGGTTTTTACTTGGAATATGCATTATTCATGTGTGGAATTCTCATTTGTTTAGTTCATTATAGAAATTAAATTAGAAATTACTAGTAGAAGTCAGCTATCCTCTGTAGACACAACCCCCCTAAAGACAGTGCACAAAGCTGTTATTCAAATCTATGAATAATTATGTCTAAGTGTAGAGTGGATATCTAACAGGATCATAGAATGAAGGCTTTTTTTTAATAGTCTGGTAGGTTTTTCTTCACAGATTGAGCTTTGAAAAATTAAGTAGATAGCTGAAGCTCGGCACTGAATGCCCTTTTCAAAAGGCTAAAATTTTAATTTAATGGATTCCAATGGAATATCTTTCAATCTAGCATAAAATATTTTTTGCATTGTTTTAGCAAAGGATATTATAACCCCCTCTGTTGGTCCACAGTTCTGTATGATTAAATGATTTCTCTATTTACCTTTTTCAGTGCATTTTTAGATATCTGTCTGGTGCAGATGTAGACACATTTCAAAGGCTAAAACTGTTCAGAGGAGAGCGAATATTTGCTTCTAATGTTTAAAAATATACGTTAAATCCATTATATAATATAATGGCAATCAGAAAAGTTTATCTACTAATTTGAACATTTTTAACAGGAGAATTAAATCTTGTGTGTCTGGCTGGGATTGTTTTATTAAGAAATTCAGTGAAAAACAAAAAAAAATTGTTAAAACCCAAATTTGGAGTAACATTTTTCCTTCTGATATGAAAACTATTCTTAATTAATGCTAGGAAAGTAGAAATCTTTTACAAAGATTAGACAAAACTGCAACTGGGCATTAGAATTTTAATATTTCTCCTGTGTTCCATTCTGATTAGGTTTAATGAATGCTGGGAGAAAAAATGGAAAGAAAAGAAAAAAAAAGTGTACACTATCTGTATAACTTTTAATTTTGGAAGAAATTTTTCTTATTCCACTTTACTCAGATGTAAAAATTTTACTGTGAGCCACTGAGGACAGGGATGTGATTCAAGACAACCAGGACAGCTTCACCAAGGGTAAGTCCTGCCTGGCCAACCTAGTGGCGTTCTACAATGGAGTAAATGCATCAGTGGACATGGGAAGTGCTACAAATGTCATCTATCTGGACTTCTGCAATGCCTCTGACACAGTCCCCCACAACATCCTTCTCTCTAGATTGATGAGAGTTGGATTTGATGGGTGGATGGTTTGGTGGATAAGGAGTTGATTGGATGGTCACATCCAGAGGATAAAGGCCAATGACTCAGAGCCCAGTGGACATCAGTGCCAAGTGGTGTCCTTTGGTGCATCCTCAGCAAATTGGCAGATGACACTGAAGTGAGTGGTGCAGTTTACACACCTGAAGGACACATTGCCATCCAGAGGAACCTGGAGAAGCTCAAGAAGTGCACCCATGGGACCCTCATGGGGTTTAACAAGTCCAAGTGCAAGGTGCAGAACCTGGGTGTGAGCAACACTGCTATCGATACAGGCTGGGGGTTGAAGGGATTGAGAGCAGCCCTGCTGGGAAGGGCTTGGGGTGCTGGTGGATGAGAGGCTGAAGATGAGATGGCAATAGAATCATTATGGATGGAAAAGACTTCCAAGATACCTTTGAACAAACACCACCGTGCCAACTAAATCCTAGCACTGAGCTATGTCCAGTCATTTCTTGAACGCTTTCCAGGCATGGTGACTCCACCACGTCCCTGGCAGCCCATTCCAATTCTTAAACTACCCTTTCAGTGATGAAATGCCTCCTGATGTCTCACCTGAACCTTACCTAGCAGAGCTTGAGGTAATTTCCTCTTGTCACTGGTTGCCTTGGAGAAGAGGCCACATCCATCTGGCTACAAATTATTTTCAGGTAGTTGTAGAGGTCTCCCTCAGCCTCCTTCTCTTCACACTAAACCCCAGCTCCTTCTGCCACTCCTCACAGGATTTACTCTCCAGACCTTTCACCAGTTCATCATCCTTCTCTGGACATGCTCCGACACCTCAATGTCTTTTTTGAGGTGAGGGGCCCAGAATGGGACACAGTACTTGCGGTATGGCCTCACAAGTGCCAAGTACAGGGGGACAACCTCTATCCTACTTCTGCTGGCACAGTATGCCTTTTGTCTTCTTGGCCACCTGGGCACATGTCCTGCTCATGTTCAGCAGCTGTTGACGACCAACCCCATGCCCCTGCTGGGCAGCCTTGCAGCCACTGTTCCCACAGTCTGTATTGCTGCACGGGGATGTGGCAACTGAAGTGTCAGATCCAGCATTTCGTCTTGTTTAACTTCATACAATATGCCATTGATTCAAGCAATGCAGATCAAATGTGTGCTTGCAGCCCAGAAAGCCAATTGTATTCTGAGCTGCATCAGAAGAATTGTGACCAACAGGTTGATGGAGGTGATTTGCCCCCTCTATGCTTCTTTTCTGAGAACCCATCTGGAGTTCTGGGGTCCAGTTCTGGTGTCCCCAGAACAGGAAGGACATCGGCGTGTTGGATCAGGTCCAGAGGAGGACCACAGAGATGATCAGAGGAGTAAAACACCCCTCCTAAAAGGAAAGACTGAGAGAATTGTGACTATTCAGCGTTGAGAAGAGAAAGCTCCAGGGTGACCTTTGAGCAGCTTTTCAGTACCTGAAGGGAGCCTACAAAAAAGCTGGAGGGGGACTTTTCACAAGGGCATGTAGAGATAGGACAAGGGGGAATGGCTTCGCACTGAGAGTAGATTTAGATGAGATATTAGCAAGAAATTCTTGACTGTGAGGGTGTGAACACACTGACAGTTTGCTCAGAGAAGTTGTCCCATGCCTGGAAATATTCAAAGCCAGATTGGATGGGGCATTGGGAAACCTGGTCTAGTGGAAGCTGTCCTGTCCATGGCAGGGTGTTTTGGAAATAAAGTATTTTTAAGCTCTCTTCCAACCCAAACCATTTTGTGATTCTGTGAAGCAAAGAATTTCTTTAGAGCGCTTTTCTACTCTATAGGCAGATAAAAGAAATAACTTTTGTACTCTGAATAACACCTCATAATGAAAATGTCCAAAGAAGAGATCCAGTCCTCATTAAATATAGTTCTACTTGGCTGCTCTGGACTTTTAATAGAAAATGAAGAACAACTGTGTGAAATAAACTGTTGATTGGCTTTGTAGCAATATGTCAGTGATAATCCAGAAGTTTAGTGAAAGTTAATGAATAGGGATGGCTTTTGTAAGTAATGCTTTTCTTTTTGTGTTTTAAAAAGAACTAGTTGAGTCATGTCCTCATGAATTGCTTGGAGCTATGTCATTCATTGAAACATACAAATTAGGAATGAAGTATGACAGCATAGAATGTAAACATCTGTAATTTCTTGTGTAGACAGCATGAGAATCACAGCGATTATGGCAATTACTATAGAAAACGAGGTTTATAACTGGAAAAATTGACAAGGGCACTGAAGGTAATAAATAGTATAAGGGAGAGAAAGAAAGAAAATTTGCAGAAATTTGCAGAGAAAGAAATTTGCAGAATTTTTTGAACATCAAGTTTAAGGAGAACTTATAATTACACAAATATTAATTATTTTTTTGTATTTTATGCCTAGCATAATGTCTTACATTTAGCATTTTAAACCCAGTTAGATTTTGACTTGCAACTTGATGTCCTCCTAATATTTTCTTCCCTTCACTGAAAGAAGAAAATGGTAATTGCAAGATCTAGAAAATGTTAGCTGTTTCTGTTCAGAATCTTATAATACTAAATCATTTTTCCAACGTTGTGTTATATTTATTTATCTTTACTTTGAAGACAGGTGTTCTCAGAGAACAGGATGACTATCTCAACCACTCCTAAGTAGAACTTGGAAACCAAAGTTTGGCTTTATGCTTTTTGAAGACTTGAGTCTAATAACTTATTTTTTTCATCCACAACTAAATATCTAGTACTCTTTTTCCTAATTTGTTGTACTCTAACAGTCTTCCCATCTGCCAGTCAAAGGAGAATGTGAGTTTTCTCTATATTCTGGTCAAATAGAAGCAAAGTTTACAATAGGAGTGAGTTGTCTGTCTCTTTACAAATCAGTGTCTGAGGCCTCCTGAGGAGGAAAGGTTTGCAACCTTTGGATGCCTGTGTTATGGAGGTTTGACACTTTCTCAAACATTTAAAAAAGAAAGTGATTTTATTTTGTGCTGAGCAATTGCTACTGGCTAGCTGAATTAGAGTGCTGTCTAAGATGGATTGTGCTCTGAAATGTCCTATGCAATGGGTATGGAGTTCCATAAGGCATGTGGATTGCATTCAGAGGTCTGGATTCCTAAAGGCTCAGTGTAACAATACTGACTATAAGAATAAAGATCTTTTTCATGGTTTCAAAAATTATAGAAATTCAGCAAGTTGGTTGGTTGACCTGAGAGAAGTATTTAAGAGGATACAATGAATTAGTCAAGTGTCACGTTTGGAAAACTGAATCTATTCAATTCAAGAAGTGTAAAATCTCAGTTTCAGCTTCATCTAGGAGCCAATGAAAATAAAATTGGAGGAAAGCAATTGCATTAAAGAAATCTTACACAACATGAAATCTTACTTAAACATGATAGCCTGTGTATAAGCTTGGAAGAACTCTTATTTCTGTACAATGCTTTCACTTATTTTTTTGATACTATAAATGAATTATATTTTAAAAAATCAGTGTGATTTCACAGAATAGAGCGGT
>NW_005054417.1:2380491-2419748 GCF_000277835.1 Geospiza fortis | reverse complement strand
CAGGGAGCTACTTGCTGCAGAAAAACTTATAGTAATATCACAGTGAATTTTCAATCCCTGTTCAGAATATATAGCAAAGACAGAAGAAATAATAAGGTCTTTGCTCTTGAATCCTCACAGCAAAGTGCAAAGTTGAGCAGCATTGAATGAAAGATAAAATCTGAAGGCAATTAAATTCTATTTTACTTTTTTTATAATATGGCAAAGTGAGAGAAGCATTCTCTCAGGGAATGCAGCTACGATTTCTGCCCTGAGTTTGAATAGATAAATTTAAATTTGTTTTTTTCTCTTATTCCTATAAGGGAATGGTAACATTTTGATAGGTGAAATATCCAGGTATATCTAAATGTATAAAGAAAGAGACAGAAATACACACACCTAAAAAGTATTTAAGATCTTCCTTCAAGATTTCATGAAAATAGCTTGCAAAGTGAATGTGAGTAGAGAATTTGTAACATGTGCTAAACCCTCTAGAATAATATCTCCATTGTCTCCCATGTCTTCAACTTGCTTTCATATGAGCTTGCAACTTTCTGAACACCAGGTCTGTATGACTAGACATGTACATGGTCTGAGACAGTTTTCTGGGAGATTTGTCCTCAGGTGGGTACTTAGTGACCTTGGTTTGTAATTCGTGGTGGAATTGGAATGCATTTTAAAAATGGTTCTTTTTTTGACAACCCTTTATTAGCAGCCAGCAATTAAATGTATTAAGAGCCCTTGTTGTTCACACTCTTTTAACCACAGAACACTAAGGGATGTATATGTTATAATTACAATTATCCATTCTCCTTATTGTCCTGCTGAGGAATGCAACTGTAATTCTGGCAGACAGACTACACAGTTGGCTTGCTGTCCTTGGACTGCAGATGTCTAATTGCAGGCAACCATTTCATTTCAAATGGCTCATTAAAACAGAAGATATTTAGCATTGCTCACATGAATCTGCATCTATGATTATGCATTTAATTAGAAAAGTGCAAGCTTTTTCCCTTTGTAATCTGGATTTACTAAATTTCTTCTATGCAATCTGTTTTGGAAGAACTTGAAATTGGCTTAATTTTTTAATCTTTTTTTTGCAGTGGTTAATATCTGTGTTGTTCATATGTGAACTTGGTAAAATAGAAAACCACACTGGATATGTTTCACAAGCGTTGCATTTTTGTGTTGCAATGTGAAATTTCCTTAATCTGAAAATCATTTATTCTGCCACTTTATTTGTACCTGCAGCTGAAATAAGTTTAGGTACATGGGCATCTCTACTGCAGTCATCCCTAGGAGCTACTAGTAAAGTAGCAAGAATAGATTAACCCTTCTGATAATTTCATTTTTCTTTTAATACTTTTGTAAGAAAGGTTTCTGGTATAAATAGAAAATATAATCTCCTTAACTCCTTTTTTGTTTATCTTGAGCTCTGTATCTTATTTATTGTGCATTTGTGTGTGTATTGATATCACAATTTTTGCTTAGCATAGCTTGAACCCATTTAAATTGCATTATTGATAGAATTTCTTACTTCTCTGTATGTTTCACACACTACTCTTATAAACCTTAGTGGTTAACTATTTTAGTAGTGTTTCAGTAAGTAAAAGTAATCAGGGGGAGAGGGGGGCAGGGTGCTGTTGAGGTTGGGCAGAGAAATGCATCTGCACTACAAGCAGAGATAATGAACTCTCATTCTCCATCCTCCTCTTCTAGAAAAGCTTTTTCTCTTGCACTTGACCTTTGTGAATCTTAATCAGTTGTTTCAAAGATCTCTAGCACCAGTGAATGTGTCCAGTATCCATTTCCTGAGGCAGTTGCCTGTCACTTTAGGGTTTCTGTGTGATCCTAGTGGCAAGTCCCTTCAAAATAAGGGTTAAGAAGTTGAGTTTAAATAAAGATGTGAAAGAATGCCCAAGGAAACAAGTCTCTGTACAGGTGCTAATTTCAAAATATTGCTAAAATGTCTCAATAAGCTATTGTGAAGTGTTTCGAATTACAAGAGTGGAACAATCTGAACTGCTGATTGTTCAGAGGTCAGAACAGCAAAATATGTTTAGGAAATATACTCATACTACATTTACTCATATTTTGAGTAGGTGTTTATGAGTTTATGGCTGATGAGGCAGTCAATGTGCCTGCTAAAACTAGTGAAATACTGCCTGTGAAATACTGTCTAACTCTCTATTAAAAATGAAAATGGTTATAAACAAAGATAGACTGGTCTCAATGGGCTTTGCATCTTCAGTTTTACAAGTCTAGTTAGTTTCCACATTTCTTAAGGTATATTCTGCGTCTTCATTTTGTTTTGCATAATCTTGAATTAAACAGGAAAACACTAAGTTTTGAGGCAAAAATGTTTTGCCTCTACTGCTTGAATTAGAGTAGTAAGCACAAGTGTGTTTTCTGCTCTGTCTGCTCTGTTACAATTAACATATTTTATTTATTATCCGAGTACTTCAGATAAATGCTAAATGTGGGACATCTCCTATTCCCTTTTCCACTTCTCACAGTAAAGATTGGATGGGTTTAAGAAAACTGGAATTGTGTTCAGCTACTCTTTGTTCGCAATACTGTCTTTATGATATTTTTGATCTGTCGCTTCTCATTTGTATATCTGAAATCACCCTTTAGATAAAGCAACAACATACTTTCAATCCTTTTAGAAAAAGAATTTCTGAAGCTTGCCTAGAGAGCCATTTGTTTAGCAGAGATGGGAATCCATATTTGTGGATCACTGTCACTGTGAGGCATCCTGTCTAAGCTCTAAAAGGAGCATAGTAATATCCAATGAAGCAATTTGCTCCCTTGGACTTAACTTGGGTGGATTAGAGCTTGTTATAATTATATAATGATAATTTGATTTGTTTCACAGAAATTGTATAGTACAGTTTCCATTCAGATCTTGGATTTTTATAAGATGAAGTGCTTGAAATCTGTCAAGAGGGTTTTACTCAAAGTAGGGTATACAGCATAAGCTATAAGTCTAGGCTTCCTCTAATCTCAGGATATCCAGATGAATCACAATTTTTAATTTATGGCTTTCTTAGTAGTTTTTAGATGGCTGAAGTTATAGGAATGAATTCTATAACAATTTGTTCTGTAAAGCTACAGTTCACTGGGATGAAATTTTTAAAAGGCAGTACACTTGGAAAATATGCATACACAAAGCCACGTGTATTATGTACACCCAAATAATAGCTCTGAAATGTTCATAAATGTGTATGTAAACAGGTGTTCAGTCTCTAAGAGTTTTTTTCATATATTACTGCTCTCTAAGGATAATTTGGTGGCTCAGTTTCCTATTTTTTTCATCTTAAGAATGTAAACTATCTTGAAAAGCAGTGTCTCAGCAGATCTCTTTTGCCAGTCATGCACAAGAAAAAGAGACTGGAGTCTCAGCACATACTCCCCTCTTTAGCAGCAGTGATTAGATAGCCTCTCATGTAGTTTGCATCTTGAAAGATACTTCCATTTCATATTTTTCCCTAATGCTAATCCTTTAAGAATAAAGAGCAGTGCACAACTGTCAGTTTTAGTGAGTTGGATTTGTTTGAGCAAGATAACAGTTCCCGGAGGAATGTGAGCATGTGGTGGAGTGCTTTGCAATCTTGCTTTTCTTCTCAGAGAGCTTTCTTGACTTGGCCTTGCTGCTGCTGTTTATTTCCCTGAGGAACATCTGTGAGAGGAACTGCATTTGTCTCTGAAGTAGAGAACTGCTTCCTGGTCTTGTTTTTCCCACCTTTCATTTTTCAAACAAACATCTACTTTCCAAATTCTTTCAGTTGTGTTAATACTATACAGTGCTTAATGGATTGTGGCAGAGAGAGCGACTTTCTCAGAATTTTAATACATAGCTATTTGTACAACAGTAGCTCATCCAAGGACAATACAGTGATGGTGTTTTACTAGTACTTTAATCTGATAATTTTGTTCAGATTTTAACAAACTGAAATAATGTTAAATGGCCTTTTTAAAATTTTGTAATGAAAAAATAATGCCACTTGTGTCTCAGATTTAAACATAATGTGTTTAAGCTTCATGGACTTCGAGAAAGAAATTACTAGATTCACTCTAGAGGCAATTTTTATCATTTCCAGGGAAAGATAGTGGAGAAAACCATTTTGTGATGAAGAGCTGTACATAGAAACACTGTCCAAGGTCTAAGTTAAGAATATTAATAGAAAACATTTATAACTTACTGCTCAACTTGTGAGCAGCCTCTCTGTTCAAGACTGCAGCTAGAATCAGGGTAATTAATGATATTATATATTCCTTTAATGTTGCTCTAATTTCTCTTCTGCAATACTGTGTCTTTTCTGACATTTGTTGATCCCGAAAATTCTGTCCCTTGTACAGTGGCATTAAAATGAAACGTGTCTCTTTGCCTTGTTTCTGACGTATTGCCATCTTGTGAAATGAAATTCTTTTTATTAAAGTAAGTAACTCCACAATTATTCCATGCCATGTTAAATAAGAGTAATCATATATAATTGCTTTATTATTAGCTACAAATAAAATGTCATCTCTGGTGGTTGAGCTATGAATGAAGAGGTTTTTAGCTACTCTAGAATGTATGTAGATTTTAATTGTTCTTCATTGGTGTAGTTGCCAATTTATTTACTACGGATTTTTCCCCTCTCCTTTTCCTAAAAATGTGGAAGTGGCACAGATGGGATTACGTGCTATACATATGACTGAAATGAATCGATCTGATTTTTTAAACACCAGATATACAATTTTTCAACTATTGATATTTTTGAGTGGTTTTTTTAAATGAAAACTTCCTTTTTCTTAATGAGCCTGTTACTTATGCTGGAGTATCCCTGATAAGGTAGATCTATATACAGACCAAGAAGCAATTAAACTTTTTGAGGGGCTCAGATAATATTTTGTTACCTGATGGGCAATGCCTTTTATACAGAAATACTAATGTTACTCTAGGAGAAAAAGTGGAATTCTGTCTGCATTCCATTTCCTGATTCCCAGGCTTTTTCTGGGCATCCCAAGAGCAATCATGTCACCTATTTACAATGTAGAGATTAACAGTGTTAACAGTTTTCTCTGAGAATGGGAATTGTCTCTCTAGGTGAACAGGCTAAACCTTTTTTCTTTAACTTCTGTTACGAGCTTATGTTTTACAAATTTTTAGACTCAGTTCTGAATGATTTGCATTCTGCCTTGTTTGTTTCTACTATTTAGCACAGGGGAAATGTGACATAGCACTCTAGAGCCTAAAGCACTTTTATTTTGGGTCTTAGTGATATCCATCAGTACAACATCTTTATTTATTTGCAAATATAATGTAAGTTCATGATTTCCACTACTATTTTCAGTTCTCTGACTTCCGTTTGCTGTCTTTGTGTTGCTCTGTAAGTTATAGCAGGCTTGTGGCTGTGATATCCTTACTGCCTATTGATTTAAAGATTCTTTAATTGAAAAATATTCAGCAAACACACTTTGCAATTTACTGTTTTGCCCAACTAGGTTTAGATACCAGAGGCTCGTTTGCAACAGTTGAAGGTTAAAGATTTAAAAGTAAAGTTGCAGGTCACCTAGGTATACTACAGTTATATGCAGGGTTTTCACCAAGGACTTGTCATACATCTTACATAGCCTGCAGGCTAAAAATGTGTGTCTGTGCCTTTGTGTGTGCATGTGTAACCACAGGAAAGGAAAAGGCAAAAAAATCAATGATCTCAAAATTAATTAAAATCAGGAAGACTTCTCCCTGCTGACAGGATATTTAGGATGAAAATAATTAAATAAGCTATTGTGGCAAATGCAGTATCGATTGCTCACCAAGAGAAGCTCCTTGAAGACTTAGATGAAGATTGATAACTGGTTTTTAACAGTTAGAGCCAAAGGCAACCATTCCCATCTTCAATTCTTTGCATTTGTGCAGTCTGACAAATGACTCCCAAACCAACCCTCTATTGACTACTATAAAAAGCTATTATCTTCTATAAATAAATTGCATACACACATTGCTTCTCCATTCTTCATATTTGTAGAGTGGAAATGCTTTATTATTTTTCCTTTCTTCATACTTTAAAAGAGTAGCCACCATCCTTTCAGGGCAGAAAGTTTTTATTTGTTTGTTTCAAATCAGAGGTTTTTTTTTTTTCTTTGAGTAAATAGGGTCAGGATTTGCAAACTTGAATTAGAGAAGGCATAAAGATAAGACTAATATTTTCAGAATAATAACAAAAGAGATTATACCTGAAGATGGCACCAGATTTTCTCAAGTGATCACTGGAATTTAGGCATGACATGGCTACAATAACGAATGAAAAGGCCCATTGGAGGCAGCCTCATAAAGCAAAGCTGTTGGTGCCAAGAACCTGACACTTCTTATTTCATACTCTTCTATTTCCAGCTACTTTGCTTCCAGACTCTTGCTAGTCCATTCCTTTGGACAAAGCCAATTAGCAGATGGAGCACATAAAGTACAGCCCTCAATCACATCTTGCAGTGAATTTTGTTTTAAGAGAGCCTATGCATTATGAGACGTCTCCATGATGTGCGCCAAAGCACTGCTCTGTGGCGTTGCACATCAGGAGACTCACTTCAAAAGCTCACTGCTGTTCAAAAGTAAAATCTGTGGCAAGTATTTTGCAGTAAGGAAGCCTTCAAAAATAATTGTAAGAACAAATCTTAATGAGAGGGAAATGAGTGAGCAAGTGTTGTTTTTGTTTTGGCGACAGACTAAAGCAAAAATAGACACAGAAAAAGGCACATAGAGAAAGTAAATAATATAGATTTAATCTTGTTTAAAATATCAAAACAAGCATGTTAAAAGCATTTTGTTTCAATCTAATTAATCTAGCTAAGTGCTTATGTGAGTAGACTCTTATACATCAACTTCTTTGTGAAAACACACTTGCAAGAGGAAAGAGCTTTCACATAATTTAGAAAGTTAGCAGTTCTATGGAAAACATAATAAGAAGTTATGAGAATTGAGAAGTGATTAAAAGATGTTTCCTACCTATGCTTTGGCAGTCTTGTCCTACTAATGGCTCTGGTGCCAAATTTCACTGTTCCTGTGTCAGTTTTTAGTGAACTAGAGCTCTGTGAGATTGAGGTTCTTAAGTTACTACACTGTATGGATGGACTGGTTCTTCTCAGATATTTCAATATAAAGAACTCGTGCAGAGCTAATTCTCTGCAGAAATAATTCTCTGACATTGCTTTCTTTCTGACAAATTGGAAATAGTTGTACCTCCTTGAAACTCAAAGGCTTTTTGTGATTTTTATAACTGGATAATTTTTTGTTGCACTTTTAATTAAATATTAAATTAAAAATTGTAAAGAAATCAACTGCTAATAACTTTGAGACTTTAAAATAGCTACCTTTTGAGCTTTAGATTACTCTGGCCTTCCCAATTTTATTAGAATAGAAGATGAAATAGATAATCACATTAAAAGGAGGAAACTACTGTCTTGCAGATATCATTTGTGTGCTGCCTGCTGCCTTGTCCTATTCATGACCAGTCAGGAAAGGTTTTTCTAAACAGCCATGACATTTACTGCACTCCATGATATGTGGAATTTTTTTATCAAGGGCCAAAGTTAACATTTTAAATTAAGAGCATCAGGAAAAACAATTTTCCTTCTGTGAACATGCGTCATTCCACTGTCCATGAAAATTTTGATAGGAACTACAAGATTAAGAAAATAAGATGATAAAATTTTTAACTTGATTGAGTTTATTTCTCTGTAGGAGTCTTTGCACAACAGCCTGTTTGGATAAGACCATAACATTAGGCATCTAGGTGAAACATGATCCTTTGTGATTTTAATTTTGTGACACAATATTTTGAGTTTGCTCTCTATCCAGGGAGCATAAAAATATTATATTATTTCCTGCAAATTTTCCACACCTGACCAATAATCTCTTCCATTTAGTTTTAGAGACAAGACTAATGTATTTCTTCATCTGTCAAAGGCCATTTAGTTAGGAGAGTTGTTTGTGAGTATGAATGAGAGAACTAGGATTCCTTGTGGTACTGAAGCTAAATACTTCTGTATTTCCTTGATTTTCTTTCACTTCTCTCTTCTTTCTTATTTCTTACAGTCTGCAATTTCAGACATAGACAATGTTCTGAAAAATAAGATAAATGGTATGAAAAATATGTTTTTAAGTCTTGCTCAAGCATAGTTAAGAGGTACATGTACATTTCAGGAAAAATAAGTTCTCACCAGATTAGTCAGAGACATGCAAAGAAGTTCTTAAAACTTCTGCATAAGCTTGGGCACATTTTTATTTTTAAATGTAGATTTAGATGCAGTGAAGTAATTTGACTGTTACCCTGATGGATGGAATCCTGATGGAGTATTGAAAAAACTGGAAGAATATTCAGTTTTTTCAATTCCTATTTTTGGTTTAGTAATTATGAAAATTATATGCTATCAGTTGACTTTACGATATAAATATCCCTTTGAAAGTGAACTGCACTTAGAGAGAGTTCCAAAATTTTCAGGATGGATCACTGTGAATTTGAATTCTGTATGCTGCTACAAATTTTATTGAACATACCAAGTTTCATTATATATGAAAAAAAACCTGATCACTATGAAGACTGTAGTTGGTCCTTATGTTCACCAAAAGAGCATCTATGTCTAACATGACAGCAATATCAGTTTGGGTTCTGATTAATAAGCTTGTATTCCTTCTAGCACTGAATTACTGTAAGAGAATTGTAAGTTTTGAGAAGTTCATATACATAAACTCCACACAACAATTTTTCTTTCTTATTTTCTTTCTTTTCTTAACAATTTTTCTTCTTTCTTTTTTTCTTTTCTTACTTTATTTGTATACCCTTATTTTTAATATACTTTTAATGTCTGTGTGCTTTGCTATTCAAGCATATCTAAGTACTAAAATTTCAAATAAGCTTTCATTGTCAAGGCACCTCTCTTCATTAGCCATGGAGGATCCCATTAAAATTTACTCAGCTTTGCTTGAACCACCACAATTTGAAGCTTTTCTTAAATTAGGTAAATTTTTGTGAGCTAATGTATTAGAATAACAGTCAATGACAGCTGCTTTTGTGAGGGCAATTTTAGAAGATAGCCCAGAAAAGTAGTGTCACAAATCAGAATGCAGCTTTTCAATCACTGAATAAACTGCCTTACTGTAAGAAGATTCTAATAGAAATGAAATGTGTCTAATGCAAATATGTCAATGTATTTAATTGTGTCTGCTCTGTGAAGCTGGAATCAGCAATTTATGAGAATCTGATTATTACAACTAGCATCATAATATGATAAAAATGTTTTTTCTAAAATGAATATTAATTAATGGAGAACTTCATTGAAATGAAAAAGTAATTATACAGTGAAAGGCAGCTGGAGGAGGCACACTAGCAAAGAAAAAAAAGAGTAATATGGCAAGATCAATTTTATTTTCTATAATCTGTCTAGGCTATCATCTGCATATAAAAGACAAGTTGATCAAAGATTTATGACAAAGACAATGAAGAATCTAAAAATAGAAATGCTTCTCAAATGAAACAGAATAGAACCAATAAACTCCAAACCTCTAAACAATCTCAAAGACAAAAAATCCCCACATAAAATATCTACTTTTAAAATCTAAAAAAAGCATTGATTTTGTAGATCACAGGCCAGCAGTGTGTCTTTTAATACCTTTTTCTTTAGGTATTACTGATTTTAAGGGGATGTGAGTTCAAAAGAGAAAAAAACATTACTTATTTAGAACAGAGCCACAGGAAATAAATTAATAAAAGAATTATAAAAGACTGGCATAAAGCAGAATTCTATTTTGAAATAAATATGTATTCTTTCATCGGTTACTTATTTTATTCTGCTTAACAATTTGTTTTCTCCTGCAAACCTGAACTTTGCAATGCTGTACATATAATCATCTTTTTTGCTGAAGATAATAAATTCAGTATCATTAGCCCTTTGTAAAAGAAGAGAAATTTAAAGCAGGAGATGGACATTTATTATGAATACTCATAATTTATTTATCTGCATTCAAAATCACCAATATACATTTATTTTTTGTCATTTTACCTTCCAAATTTGAAGACTTGAAAGGTCTGGAATCCTCGAACAGTGTACTATTTTTACAGGATACAAAACCAGAATATTTAGAGATTCATTCTTTGGAAGGTGTGAGGTTTTCTCTCTATTTTTGATCAGACTTACATTTAATCTCTGTGTTATACTAGCTTTATGCCTCTCATTTCCATTGCCAGGTGTACTTTCTTGTTGCATGTGGGTACAAAGGTATTCACTGTGCATGCTGAGTAAGACCTTTCTGTAATTAGTTATGAATTGCTCATGCAGAAGGACTTTTCATGGGGCGTGATAAGTCTTGAATGCTGAGCTAATATAATAGCAGCAGACAGGTCTTTATTGTGGATGTGGTTGATGGAGTTGCAGTGATCTCAATCATATTGATTTTTTGAATTTGAGAACAGATGAAAGGAAGTAGACTACCAAAGACTAAATAATGACCCATTGTTCCTTGTAATTAGGTTTTTGCTATCTGTCCCTAAGATATATAAGAGTGTAATGGGGTATTTTTTGAAAAAAAAAAAAATTATAGCTGATACCATAATTTCTGAAGTTCAGAAGGAAGGTTGAGAAAGTACTTCAGAATATCTTTGATCTGGAAATGTTTCATTCATCTTTAAGTATATGTAGAAACTTATATATATATAAAACTATAGAACTTAAATTAAAACATCATAACATCTTGTTCCTAATTGTATATTATAGGCACATTCTGCCAGGGTTTATGCAATCAGTTGACTTTTGATATTGCAAGCAATACACCGAAGGTAATTTATTCTTGAATTAGTAGAGTTTATGACATGATGAGACATCTACAAGATCAAATCACAGAAAATAGAATATCTAAGAAATACATTTCAAAAAAATATAATTAGAAATATTTTTTTTTTTACTTCTGTCTCCTCCCCCCCCAAATCGCCTTCTATTAGTGTTTATTCCATTATTCCAGATAAATGCAGATCACCATATAGGTTGAATTATTCAAGCTGCAGAGAGGCTTCTGTCCCAGCTCAGGTGGTGTGAGTAAGTGGTCAGACAGAGAGGTTTCTTTAACATTTCTTATTCCTTTAAATGAAATTTTCTTTCGTAATTAAGATTTAAGCTCTTACTTCACAAGAATGACAAGGTGTCCTTGTCAGAAAAAATGACACAAAATTTTCCTATTCACTTCAGGTTATATTCTTAATCTTTAACATTTTTTTTGCTAAAATTAAATTCTGGTTGTAATCAAAGATCAAGAAGATGGGAGAAATACTTCTGCTGTTGTTATTTCAGGAAAACGTGTTTAAGCTACTTGCTAAACAGATTTTCTGTGTCTATTTCTGACAAAATTTCAAGTTCTCTGAAAGTTTCACCTGCAATGAGTTAAAATCAAGCTGCAATAAATGGCTACCCACTTAACTAATTTTTCTATACTTCCAGTTTCTTAACACCAAATATTCTATTAAATGACATTACTATCCAAGAATGTTCTGAGAGATGTTCTACCACTTCAAACTTTTATATCAGGTAATACATGCTTATTCTGTCAATAAAAGAGTGTATTTTCTTTCCTATATAATGACAATGCAATGACAAGAAATGCGGAAACCATATCACTATCATTTGGAATCCTTTTCCTATTCCTTTCTTCTCTTGGCATTTTCTAAAACTTTGTCACTGTTCATGTTCCACTTTGCTGTTTCAATTCAAATTGTACATCAAACTAGAAGGCATTGAGGTAAAAGGGGAAATCCTTTTTTTCTTTTGCCTTTTTGTGTAAGAAAAAATTACACTTTAAAACATAATATTACCTGACTAGCTAACTTTTCTAGATTAAAAAGAGTTCAAGAACTTTAATTAGTGTATTCTTCTTTGATATGATATGAAATAAGTAATTAGCTTTGTTTGGATGTTAAGTATTTTGGTGATGGGGAAAATAATTTGCATCTATTTTGTCTCTACTTAAAATCACTGCCAACCAATCCCCTGTTAAAATTCACAAGACTACTAAAAGTTAAAAAATAATTCAATCAGCTATGTATTGTGTAAAATACTAGAGGATTTTGAAAAAAAAAGCTAACCGATTTTTTTTAAAGTTAGATGAACTTTGTTTATAGCTTACTGGTGCTCATATCTTGTTCCCTATTGGAATGCAGTTTTGGGGGTGAAAAAACATATCTGTACTCTTTTCATAATTGTACCCTAGAGTGGAATTAGGAATGTGTCAAGAAGTAAGAAAACATGAGCATTAATAAGCATACAATGCAATTTAACAGTTCATAAAACAGAAAAATTTAATCCCAGGCTGAAAGATTTATTAAATTTCACTTAGCAAAATGGTTTTGTGGGATGTGTTAGCAAGTGAGAATTAAGTGAAATGATTTCAGGGGCAATAGATTTTATTAGCTGAGTTGGGGAGGAACTAGTTTTGCAAGACATTTCTTCTTAATTTCATTCTTGTTATAATTGCCTTGAGTGTGGGAGAGCTTTCTGTGAGTAGTAGTAGTATGTTTGTTCTCTGGAATTTGTGTGCATAGTGCTGCATTTGTCAGGCATCATCTAACTGAAATGTCTTTTGTTGGTGGGCTTGTGCAGAAGTTCTTCTCATGGTTGTTAAAGATATTTAAATCTAATACAATTTACACATTTATCAGTAAGATAGAATGACTACTATTGGGTTTATAAGAGCTTTTTTTTTTTTGTAATATTTTTCATTCATGCTTCATTTCTGTGTTCTTTAACACACCTGGGAGAGCCAAAGTAAAATTTCTTTCTTCAATATTAATCTCTTGTTCTGGACCTTCTTGAAAAATCTCTTTGTAGGGCAGATTTGAAAGTAGAGTTTGGAGGCATCTGATCAAGAATATGTAGTGAATTAAGTAGAATGATGTTAGCACCATTGGCACCACATTATATGAGAATTTGGAGAAAATGTTCTTATGTTACTAGTTACTCTGTTTCATAGGTTAAAATCATGTCCTAACAAAATTCGAGATCTAGCCCTTAAAATTTTCTGATCAAGCATTAGTAGACTCTATAATAAAGAAACTACAGATTTTTATAAGTAATAATAATCTTATTTTTATATGCAATCTATTATTGTTTCTGTAGCTTATATCTAATAATTTTTAAATTAAACTTTTAAATTTTTTATGAAAGAGGACAAAGTTTAAGGAAGGTAATAATGCCAGTAATGAGGAGCTCTCCTGCACTGTAGGTATTCTTTGCTTCTTGACTTCTAAGTGTCATCAGACTTTTTGCACATAAAGTTTTTTAAGTTGTTCAAAAGAAAGAAAGCAGAGGAAGCTTCTATAAGAAAATCAGTCTTCAAAGGAAAATAATGATAATAAAAAAAACCCACCTTGGACAGAGGGCTACTTATGTACACTGTGCTCACAATGGAAATTACTTAAAATACAAAAGTAATATGAAGAAAAATGAAAGGCAGGTGGTAGAACAAAAAAATTGAAGTGTTTTGTTTGTTTATGAAATATGCCATTTAGTCAAGGTTTTCTAGCTAATAATTATGTATTGTGTGTTAAATTGTCACTAAATATAAAAGAGAAGACTAAGTAATTATCAAAGGAGAAGTACTGCTCATAGACTAAGGTGATTATAGGACATTTTTGATGGTTTTGAAATGAGTAAGTATTCCACTGCAAATTCTTACTGTGCAATGATGACTAAGTAATGTTCCTTTTCTCTAAAACAGTTATGCTGGGGAGGGAGGAGATGTGATTAAGCTGTCCTGCTCATTGTACCTGCAGTATCTACTGCTTGCTCAGGCTCTTAGATTAAAGAACAGCTGCTGTTCTTACTCTCCAAATTGTACTATGTCATTTTATCCTTCATAAACCTGACTATGAATAGACTGGATATATTGGGAGTAAAAAAATTCCTAATCCAACAACCTGACTTTGCATCCAGTGTTCTATCCCGGGCATTAACCTTATATAAGAAATAAAATAGAGTTTTTAAGGGCTAATGGAAAATTCATTCCTTATGGAACATGGTCCACCTTGTGTACTTATACTACTTTTGTCAAATGGGATTGCAACATGGTCATTCTGTTCTAAAGCCTTGGAAGGCCAAGTGCCATAAACACAAGCTTAGCAAGAAAAGCTTGTTACAGTTTGAAATGGGCATGTTAACGCTTAAACCAGTGACCACAGTCAGTCTGAATTAAGTTTGTTTCAGATGATACTATGATCTGAAATCCAGTCAGTAACAAACTATTTATTGTATATGATGAAATAAGCTTCACAAAGGATTAGAGACTTCATATATATTGCTTTAATGTGGTCACACCTTTTCAAGGACTACGTCAATAAAGTGTGAAAGTGTTCTTTCACTTCTATGCATTTATTGAATACTATTGTCATGGTCACCTAGGAAACAAATGCAGGTATACATTTGTGAGCATTTGCAGTTTCTTTTCATTCTTGATGCGGCTAAGGAAGTCACACTTGAAAGAACATAAGAATCATTTTAATTAATGCAGAAAAATTTTTCAGAATACATTAGTGACTATCAGACAATAAGCAGAATGCTATGAACAGTTTGACCTTTGAAATATAGTTGGATTTATCTCACAAGGATAGAAGTTTACTGATTAAAGATAGGAAAACAAAGATGATCTTGAAGAGAATAATGAGTTGCATATGAAAATTATAAGCTACTCTACTTACTGTAGAAGTATTATTTGGGTAATATGCAGGTAAAGATAGGATAAGAACTAAAATGTAATGAACTCTATGCATACTTTGCTAATCAACAAAATAAGCTTGACTCATGCTGTGCATTAAGTGAACTGTACAATATAGTCCATTAAAATTTTTAATGAGACAATTCAGTTTGGTACAAAACTGATTAGAGAATAAGAATACTATGTATCAAAGTTAATTTTTTTACTTCTGTTTTAGCTTGAATAGGACATTTTCTTATAGAATATCTAAGAACTGTTCAGTTTTTAAAAGAATTTTAGAAACATATTTGTCTTTGCAAGAAAATCTAGATATACTTAATTTGTGATGTGTTTGTAACTTTATGTTGATGACAGTAGTAACTGGTAGATATGGGTCCAGATTTATCCATCTGATAGGACAGGGATTGTCAAGTGACTTATGGACATTACACTATTGCATTTTCTTCTTCATTTGCTTTGTCTCTGATGAACAGATTTTGACAACATATTTTCAGAATCATAGAATGTTAAGGGGGGGAATGAACCTTAAAGATAATCTAACCCCAACCCTGCCTGCCATGGACCAGGTTGCTCAGAGCTCCATTCAAACTAGCTTTGAACACTCGCAGCTGTGGGAACATCCACAACATCTCTGAGCAACCTGTTCCAGTCCCTCACAACATATATCTGCTGGAGCTTATCATGTGCCTTTGACATCTTCGGCTGTTTTTTGTCATCTTACAGATTTCCACTTCAGTGGCTTATAGAATTTGACAGAAAGCCATGTTGTTTTGCATCTGGCATAATGTCCATTTGATTCCTTCTGATGAATCTTAACAGTTCTGCTTCCAAATTTGCATTTAATTAATCAGTTGGTGCTGGTGTTGGATTTCTGATTGCTTCTTGGTGGGATATTTTTGCTAAAGTCTCATAGCGATTTCTTCTTTCCTTCATTGGTACAAGGACTATAGTTTTAGAAATTAAACTGATTTAAAAACCAGTTTGCCTTTCTGAGTCAGATTTATGTGTTGTACTTATTTAAAAAGCTGTTGTCTAGACTTCAACTACTGCCAAGTCTTGCTTCCAGAATATTAAACTTTTCATGACGCTTACTCAGCATGTCATTCCAGCTTTTTGGTGTTTCACTGCCTCCTTGTCAAATATCAGTTTGCCTTAAAAGCACTTTAATGCCTTGAAGATAATGAACAATTTGGCAGCAAAAGTGTTTTCTGACTGATTTGGAGCCCCTGCATAAACTGCTTGGAGCCTGAGATCATTGAAACCTCTTATGCTGACTTTTTTGAAATTAGGATTTATTTCTTTTTGAATTCTGAAATCTCTCCTTGGGAGAGCCATTTAAATGTGAGTGTGTATTTTTCTCTTTAACAGTAGCTTATGGGCTATAATGGTAGAATATTTTTGCATTTTTATGTTTAGTTTTATTGTAAAGAGCCTCGGGACGCCTTTGCATGAAAGGCACTATATAAGCTCATTTTGTATTGCATTGTATTGTATTGTGACAAGTGCAATAATCTCCAGGTTTCCTATCCATTAAAGAACTAATTTCACAGCTCACTAATTACGTGAATGAGAAGGGGAAATAGGTCCTTTTTCTCTAAGGTATGCTGAGCAGATGGCGTAGCACTCATTTCCACCATCTAAGGTCCTCTTGTGCTTTTGGTTCCGAGGCTTACCAGGCCTCTGTTTATCAAGGAGAACAGGAGAGAGATATCACTTTCTTGTACAACGTGACAGTGTTACTGAGATGCTGTCTCTGTCCTGTGCTAATGCAACATTTCTTAGCAAACACTATGTCTCAGTCTATTTATTTAGGATGGGACATGAAAACTATTAAAATTAATGTGCATTTTGATATAATTCTAATCTACCTCTGATTTATTGAAGATACTGATTAGTTCTGCCATAGGGATTTGAACTGATGCACATTAAAAATTATTAATGATTCAACTGAGTATTGTTGGGATGGAATCTTGTCTGTAATTTCAAAACAAAAAAAAACATTACTTCCTGAACCTGTATACTTTGCTTTATAGCTAAGGTTTTCTCAACTTGTTTCCTGTTTTCTTTTGCATCACTCATGAAAATAACCAACATGAATCAAACATGCACGCAGTGATTTATATAGCTCCCAAACACACTGCTTTTTAAAGTAGCTTGAGTCATCAGATGCTCGTGTACTCCCATGATCCTGAAAAGTCACTATCTGAGCCCTTTTTGCAGCATTAAAAAGAGAAAAGCTAAGACTGGCTGAAGATCCTGACATAACTCTTGTATGACATGGCAACAAGCCTGCATTTTACAGTGCTGCACAAGCAACTGGGCCATTTCTTTTCCCCTCAGCAGAACGAGCAGTGCTAATTTGCTGTTTCCTTCTCTCTCTGTGTGCTGATGGTCCTGGTGGTGCTGTCGTTTCAGACGGACGCGGCGCTGATGTACGACGCGGTGCACGTGGTGTCGGTGGCGGTCCAGCAGTTCCCGCAGATGACCGTCAGCTCGCTGCAGTGCAACCGCCACAAGCCATGGCGCTTCGGGACACGCTTCATGAGCCTCATCAAGGAGGTAAGTCACTAATAAAGGGGCCTGCTCCCCTGCTTTCTTTTCTCCCAGTTCCATTTTCTTTTGCTTTCCCTCCATTTTTTTTTTTTTTTTTTTTTTGTTTGTTTGTTTCTGTTATTTTTTCACTAGGTGGTCATCTCTCATCTTGTTATGTGCAAGGAGTTTGACATGCCAGACAGCATTTTTATTTGAAAGTGCATTTTCCTGAAGTATTACTTGGAAATAAATATTTGGAAAGGTGAACTAACTGCATTCTAAAGAAAACTTATATTTGTAGATAATTGGGTCTGTGTGGAGCATTTGTGGCATTAAAAACCCAAACACCTGAAATTCTAAACCGTAGACTGATTATGAAAACTCCAGCAACTAAATACTGGCATAAATTGAAAGGGGACAGGAATTAATTTTACTTTCTGGTTAAAACTAATTTTTTTTTAAAATTTTCTATAGAGAATTACTATAAGTCTCCTTGATTACCCAAGATGCTGTTTAGTTACTGACAGATAGGGCCAGTAAAGCTACAAGATATAAGGTGATAAAGGTGAACACTGTAGACTTTTCAAATCTCCCATACTGTAACTCCTCATACAGTGTTTCTCAATCCAGATATGTAAAATATTCTGATGAGGAGAATCATTTGCAGTGGAATGTATATTTTTTTTTCCAATAGTGGTTCCTTCTAGGAACCAATAATAATTTTATTTCCCACATTTTCTCTCCTACTTTGTATAGTTTCAGAACTAGGGTAGATTTTAAGTTATAAAAAAAGTGAAGCTATTGCACTTTATTAAAAGTGAGGAATAAGCTTAGGAAGGCTGGCTCACTGACCTCAATTTTTGCTGTCTCAGTGTGTTTTCAGGGGAATCAGCATCTTCCAAAAGTAAGCTTTTATTTGAATGAAATTTCCTGAGAAAAAAGATGAAGTCCAGCATTAATGAAACAGATTGAAGCTTGGGGACTGGGGAGGGGGAAGTATATAGGGAAGCAGAAGGGGAAATGCATGCATGAATGATGGAGGAATGAAAAAAAACCCAGCCTTTTATCTTGTTCAGTATATCTTGTTCAGTAAAAGAACTGAAAGAATAATAGAATCTATTGCCTGATATGGAAAGTTTAAAAAATTGTCTATGAAGACTAAAAGAAAGTTTGATTTCATTACCAAAAAATAAATACAAAATATTTAAAAACAAAAAATCAGCCACAAGGTAAACTATTTACATAAAATGAATAATTAATGATCCCATTTTGACAGGAGCAGTTTGCTCTTTCTGAGAAAAAAAAAATTAAGGAAGAGGTATTTATTTCTAGAAATTGTTTTGTCTTTCTTCACAGGCCCACTGGGAAGGCCTCACAGGCAGGATAACTTTCAACAAAACGAATGGTTTAAGGACAGATTTTGATTTGGATGTCATCAGCCTCAAGGAAGAAGGTCTTGAAAAGGTGTGTAAGACATTTGCCTGCAAGGAAGTGGGAAAAAAAACAAAACAAAACTTAACCCCTAAAAACATTTATAACATTTACAAATCTTGTGTTATGTAAAACAGTGTACCTGCACTCAAGCCAGTATAAGTGGTACTAAAAAGTTAAGAATTGGTATCATCAGTGGGTTAGCTGTCTTCTGACGTTAATGTTTCTTGTACAGGGGTGGAGTGAGAGACCAAAGAATTGGGAAATGCTCTTTCCATGTAGCTTAGTATTGTCCATATTTAAACTGAAGAGCTCAGGAAGCATGTACAGATATTTGGCCTGCCTATATGACACCATCATAATCTGAAGTTAGATCATCTTCCCTCCAGCCACCTTACCATGAAGAGGCAATTGCAGGAAGCTACAGTGCCTCACATTGTTGTGACCAGCAGGCAAACTGCTGATGCCAGGTTTTGCAACTGGCATCTGTCTTGAAGTTTGCAATTAGATCTGATGTTCAGTGTTCTGTAAGAACTATATTTTTCTTCATCTTCAGATCAAGTTCTGTCAGCTATTGCCCCAAGGTGGTAATTGTGGGCACAAATAAAAACAGAAATTAAGGGAAGGGACCATACTACAGATTTGCATTTTCTTCTGTAAATCACTGAATGGAGATGCTAGCATAAATAACATATTTTCCCAAAATTTTGCCTCACAAGACTAGCTTTGGAATATTAATTTTCTCTTGCTGGGAAGATTTGTAAAAGCTCAGAAACCATGAGCTTGTCTTGAAACACTTTCATAGGTAATAACGTTTTTGCTGTCCAGAGGAAAACCTGTGATTCAAGAACTAAATTATATTTTAAAATGTTCAGTAATATACTGATGGTAGATTTCTTCTATGAAGTGTCCCATGAAGTGAACTCAGGCAACTTAGCCAGGGAAAAAAATGACTAGACTTGAAAAGTAAATCAGTATTGTGTACAAGTAGAATAAGTACAGTGCACCTGTCTTTTTTACTGGAAACAGAAATGGAAGAATTAATGTCATGGTACTAGCTAAATAAGTCAGCAGCGGCTGAAGAGTTTGCATGTAATTGACAAGTGTTGAAAATGTGGAAAGGAAGTTTTGTAATATAGGATGGCTTTAAGAACATTAGGTGACGTGGGAATCGCAAAGCAACATGAGATTTCTGGAAAATAAAATCTCAGTTGACAATACACTAGGAGATATATACATCAGTGAAAATATAGAGATAAAGCAAAAAAGGTCTACAGAGAAATATGGAAGGCAATACAAATCAACTGGAAATACAGTAGTACTCTAAAATACATAATAGAAAAAAGGAACTTGGTAAAGAGTTATATTGAAAGTTAAGTAAGAGACAAAAACAGAAATACTTTTTGAATCATAATGATATTTTTAAAAGCCCAGTATGTGCTTGAGCTGTATAGAAAGATTTTCATAGAAAAGATACTTTTACTGCTTTCATCTCTTATTTTGGTCATGTGATAAGTAGAAGTGATAATATCACTTTTTCACCAAAAAATGTTGGCAATCTTTGGAACAAACAGAAAGAATCAGTTACTGTAAATGAGCAAAACCAGAGCAGTTTCTCTGGGGTGCAAGGAGATTAGGAAAACTCAAGTGTATGCACATTTGATTGAATTGCTTACTAAACATATGAAATGTATGGTGTATTTTACTGAGAAAGATAAATCGATGCTACAGAGAAATGTTTCTCTTTGAACAAAACTTCATTATTCTGAAAGAATGCAAACCCTATTCTTCTTGAATCCAGAGTGAATAATTAAATTTTGGAGCAGGACACTTCCTAGGTGAAGGAGTACATTTTAGCCAGTTCTTTGATTTAAAAGAGCTGTCTCAAAGTTTTGAGGATCTTTTCCTCCAAGACTTAATTCTGTTAAAGTGGTGATGAGTCACCCTTCTCTCAGTCCCCTACCTCCGTCCACATGTGCACTCCATCTTTCTGTCTCCTTCTTTCTGCTGCTCCTATTTTCCCTTGGCCTCTGCCTTTGCCTTCACCTCTCCCTCTCCCTCTCCCTCTCCCTCTCCCTCTCCCTCTCCCCCTGACCCTCCTTGCCTGTTTCCCTTTCCATCTAATCCTTCTCCCTTGTACCTATTAATCTCTTTCCATGCCCTTTCTATTCTCTTTTTCCTTCAGGAGCCTTTTTGCACCTTTGTCCTTATCTGATATGTTTTCAATGTTCTTCCCAAACCATCTTGTCAGACATCACTGTCTATGTGGTAAGAGTTGCTGAACAGGTTTTATTTTTTCCTTTTCTTCTGTACATCCTCCCACTTGCGGGATGAGGAAAGGTGGGGAGATGCATATTATGGTGCACAGAATTCCTATGCCATGTTTCCATACTGTAAACTGTTATTTCTTCTAACCTCTTTCCAAATATTTCTCTTGTCAAGGACAATAGTTAAAAATTTCAGCTGTAATCCCTGAAGAGAAAAATATTGACAGAGGGAAAAAAAAAAAGATTTGTTGTGAAAAATTGGTAGAAGACTTTTTTTTAACTTAGATTTTGTACAAAAATGTCCTAGATAAATTACCTCCTATAACCAGTATAACTGGGAAATTACCTAAATCATGTGCTATAAGTTCAATGACTGCTGAAGTCAGTGACAACAGAACAATTCCTCACTGATTTAAAAAAATGCTGTGTGTGATCTCAGCTGGTACATAAAATACTTGTTCCTGAAACTCTTGAATGAGAGCTGATAATCAGGCATCAGCCAATAAGAAGTATGTGTTTCCAAATAAAATTTCATGTCTGCCAAAAATGATAGCTCCTTGTAAGATGAACATGACAAAATTAAGAGATAATTGGAGCGCTGTTAATATAATATACCACAAAATTTTATTACAGTCACTTTGGACAGACTGAAACCATTCATGATTAAGCACAGTGAAAATCCAAAACTGTGACACTCCAGCATAATAAATTATAATTTAAATTGCAGTCAATCAGTCTTTACACTGAGGCTGCATTGTGAGGAAAATTATTTTATACTTCGAGGAGATAACAAATACCTGAATTTAATATCGCTTTTGATGTGAAAATTTGTCACTGAAGAAGAATCACATATCCTGAATATGAGATGTTACAACTGGCTTGAAGCCTTGCTCAGAAACCTTCACAGGGTGGCAAAGGGAGAGAAGAAGAGAGGGGAAAAAAAAAATACATAGTAAATCTGTGGGATCCAGAAGTATTAAGGTATTGTTGTTTATGTTATATTTGGCAAAGAAGGCATGAATATTAATATTACTGAAGAAAGGAAAATAAATTAAACAGTTTTCAAATGGGAAATACAGAAATATGAAGAAACATTATTATTCCTAATGGAGTATAATTATTTCCTTGATGTAATCACCACTACTACCAATTACTCCACAAAAGTAAACAAAGAAGGTATAGATAAATTTGAAAAATCTTTGAGAGTTGGGCATGTTTCTGGCTGCTTAGTCAGTGGGTAGCACTGCTGAAAGGCAATGATCCTTCCTAATACAATGCTTGTGGCACTTCACTGTGACTCATATTCACAGTTTTGATTGACTCAGAGCAAAAATAATGTTAATTTTCTCAGGAGAACTTTGAAGAAAAATCAAAAAGAATAATGCTTGAAAGTATACTTATCTATTCATGAAGATAAATTGCTTTTGAAACATGCTGAAGTAAGAAAGCTACTGAATTTTTGGGACTAGCATCTCATGAGACGGAATCTCTGTAAAGTGCTCTAGAGCACATGTAAACTCAGCACAATTTAAGTTTTGTCAGTGTGCAGTGCTTCTTTTTTGAGGAGGATGGTGAAATATTTTGATGGTTTTGGCTGGGACAGAGTTAATTTCCTTCATATAAGCGTGTATGGGGCTGTGATTTGGATTTGAGCTGAAAACAGCATTGATAACACAGGAATGTTTGAGCAATTGCTAAGCAGTTCTTATACTGTCAAGGCCTCTGTAGCCTGCAGAGCTACAAAGTGATGCTGGGTGGGCATGTCCAGCTGCGTGGGAATATCTGGTCTTGAGGGACGGCAGTAACCTGATAGCTACCTGGAAGTCAAATATGTGGAAGCTTGGATGCAAGTTTTTAACACTTGACATGAATTTGGGAAATTGTATTCCATGTTCTTGAGGACCACCGCAATTACCACGTTACAGAATACTCTATGAAATTTAATGATGAATGTAGGTCTTGGAATTGTTTCAACTTAAATAAGCTGATTCTTGCCTAAGCTAATTCTTTCTATCATTTTTCTTTGTCTCGCTGTGGAGCACATGTTAATGGGTACACCTGGTTTGGATCCTGTACTTTGGATAATAAATGTTAAAATATTCAGATCGGCATGGTCGCTTCAGAATAGTTTAGCCATTTAGGGGAATTGGAAACAATAATAGGAGATCGAGGGCTTGACAATATAGTCAATATTTACAATATATTTACTGTGTGAACGTTCTCTCTAAAGTGTATATATGAATACCTGTTTCACTTTTTAGGAACATTTGTAAGTTTGTTTAAAACAAAAGTGATGCAATAAGTTAAATTGTAGCTTGTTTGAATTTTGGTTATAGATTACCTTGATGCACTTTTTCTTCATTTTGGCTTTTAAACTTTTCTAGTAAAAACACATTGGCAATTCTACTCAGTTCAAAAAGCTACTTAAAAATTAAAACAATGTCCTGAAACAAATAGAAAATAATTAACTTGCTGCATTGTTTTTGCAAAACTTTTCTGTAAGAAGCAGCTTTGAAAATACATTTCTGTGATTTGGGAGTTAAACACATCAGTAACATATAAGAACCTGTGGTACAAATTGTTGGGTTTGAGCTCATCAACAAAGATAATCCAAAGAAAGTCTAATTTTGGACCTCTGACTTCTGGTCCATTTCTTAGATTTTTGGTTAACAAAAGCAGCAGCAAAAGTACAATGAATTTAATTTAGAAAAATAATAAATCAATTTATTAAGACAGAAGTTTCTTTTTAAAGTAATGCTGTTGCTAATTCTTATAGGTCCGCAGTAGATTAAGTCTGTAGTTAGATAAAATCCAAATTCTAACAGTTGATATTCTTTTGCTTGTGCTTGTTACTATGTCAAAAAGTAGGAGAGGATGTATTTTAGTTAGCAATGTCTTGCCTTTTGCCAATATAAATTTGAATTATAAACATGAATTTGAACAAAGCAAATGATGTAATGAATTTAGGATTTGAAAGTGATCATATAAAATGTTGGTGTTTCCTCAGAAATTTTTGTGCTACTTGCATACCTGAAGTTATATCTCATAGAAGAGATTAATTCAGCTTCAGTTATATAGCATCAGGCTCTAGTTCTCATCTTGTCATTCCTTGTTATTCTACTCTAGTTTCATCTTTGAAGTAAAGCAAACACCGTGATTGTCATAATTAGCAGAACACTGCAATTAAATGTTAGCAACCCTTTTAAAATTTCTTGATTGCGGCCAAGCTGCAAGGCTGAACATTTTGAAACATTTTGAACATTTCTGGAAGCCTTTCAATTCATTAAATCAAATTGTATTAAAACAGTAAATGAAGGAGAGATTTTTTTGGTAGCAAGGCTTGATTTCAATACTTTGAAACGATGCATTAGATGTTTTTTGCCAATTGTATTTCTGAGACACACATATTCTTTCTTCCCTCCATGATTCTTTGATCAGCTTATGAGGTACTGAATGGCCAAGTTCAAAAGAGTGACTTCTTGAAACTGAGTGTTAAGCAAGGAAGACAGAGAAAATATTGATTCCTGTGGGATAGAAAATTGTCGAAAAAGAGATCAAATTTGTCTCTTCTTTATTACAGCATCCACTGATTCATGCTCTGCTGTAGTCTCAGTTTTAGAAATGGAACTCTTTTTATCCACACCACCTTGAATCCTAAACTTACTTTACAGCCCTGTGGCAACAAATCACTTAAAAGTATGCAAATGGTCTTTCCAGACTCAGTTGAAAAGATAATTTAAAAAATTGTGTGTGTTTATATACATACATACATATATTTGCAATGAATCCTTGTAGAAATGTTTAATTTTTGTCTAGGTTTAGTTTTAAAATATCTTTACCTTGTGTTATAGATATTACTTAGTATTTGAAATTATGTTTAGAATTGTGTCTAAAACCAAAATAAGATATATTTGTGGGGGTTTTCCTAGAGAATAGAGTAATACAAACATTCTGATTTCTAAAATGGGTAGTTATATTTACCATTATAATTGTATAGGAATGAAAATGCAGATAAGTTACAGATAAGCCTCATTACTTACTACTTAGTATGAAAGTCTGTCCTTGACCTGAACCTTAAAGCACAACCATGTATGTTCTTACTTAGATAAAAATTCTATAGATTTTTATTTTGAAGTACAAAATGTCAAAATACTCATGTGTCGAAGATTTATCTGTAAATAAATTGGGTTATTGCCTGTTCCTGTCTTCTCCATTACTTTTTCCCAAAACCATATTTTGTCCTGCTGTTCTCTCTGATCACAGAAAAGTGTAAATCCTTGTGAAGAGACAATGCTCTCTTCTCTGCAAATTAATTTCTCCCTGTTATCTTCAGATGTGGTTTATCTTGAGAAATAGAAAATTAAGTATTAAGAGTAGCTTCAGACATTCTTTATGTAATTTTTACACCTAATGTTACACTTCACAAAACATAATTTAAGGTATTGCTAAACATATTTTAAATAAGCAGACTTTAAATATAATGACAGATAAAAATGAAACAAAATTCAATAATAATAATTCTTAGCAATCAATTTTTTTCACCTGTAACAATATGTTTTTCCTTAAAGTGTTTTTTTTCTAGATGCTGAATTGTAACTAAAGGGTGATTTACACAGTAATTTACTGTTTTATAGGTTGGAACTTGGGATCCATTGAGCGGCCTTAACATGACAGAGAATCAGAAAGGAAAACCAGCAAACATCACAGATTCCCTGTCCAATCGCTCTTTAATTGTCACTACCATCTTGGTAAGCAATTGCATTTGCTTTCCCTGAATTACAGTTATGCAGAAAAACGGATAGAATGTGACACACTAATTGCAATAGTAGTGAACACTCGGCAGTGTGCGTTACCATTACTTAGAATTTACTTGGAATTACTTGGAATTTACGGTGTCATGAGTGAACACCAGTTGATAAGCCAGTCATGGATGTTTACTCTTACCTTCATTGTGAGCAGGTTATCCTGATTTTAGAGTTACGTTAATTGATTAGTAATTTAACTTTTCTTATTACTGACTGAAATGTCTTCTTCTTTACGGTGCTGCTTTTTTCAGTGCCATATGAGATCACAAAAGATAATTGGTTTCAAAATGTGTTTTGTCTGTTAGCCTGATGATTTTAGCCAGCAAAAATATATTGCTTTTGTTTGCTCTTCTAACACCTCAAAAGAAAATACAAAGTATTTAACATTTATTTAGAATTGCTATTGCTCAATTATTGAGATGAAATTTGTAGTTATACAGATATTTGGTTGATCCTTTGAATTAAACCAGAAGAAACAATTTGAGTAACTTCTGTATTATTTTCACTGTTGACAAATTCATCACAGTGAATGAGGTATTTTTTACTTATAAATAAACACATTGATTTACGTAAAAATAAGTGTTCATTTATTTCCTCACAGTATTTTTGAAATAGTAATTTTAATTTCAATGCAAATTTAAAACTTTCCAGAAGTTTGTCTGGTGTGTTTGTCTGTTGCCACCATTATCATGAATTTGCAGATATTAAAAAATAATCTGCTTCCTGGTGGTTGTATATTTTATTAAGAAGTTTTTACCTACCAGCGTGTATTATAACATTTCAAACTAGAATGAATTTTTACAGGTGTATAGACACAAATGCCAGTGTGCTTTTAACCTTTTATGTAACATAAGTCATATAATTTCATCCAGTGGGTAACTTGTTCACTGCTTATAAGGTCTGTTTACAAGTGATAGAAAATCTTCTGAAATCCTTCACTTCATTTATTTTACTAATTGAAAAATACACAGCAGATATATAAAATGGAACACGACTGACTCACTTTCAGATGCAATTTCTTGTTATGCTAAGACAAGCACAGATTTACCACAACTTCCTCTTGTACCGTTAATTGTAGTCATGGTCTGCTATAGTTATAATTTAGTTTATACATTTATAATTCCTTGTTTGGTTTTTTTTTAACGAAATGTAAATGAATATCATATATTCTCTTATATTAAAAGCATGTCCTCTAGAGTATTATTCTGTCAATTTTCTTCCCACTGACTTTCACATGTTTCCCACATGTAAAAACTACTGCATTATCAAGTAAATTTTATTAATAATTCCAATTCCATGCTCTCTATACTGCTATTGCTTTGTACCAGATATCCTGCCTAGGATTTTTCTTGACACTATTCACTGATCTGTAACTTTAATTCATGTGAACCTGGCGGCTGCTAGAATTCTGCTTTACAGAATGAAGTCCTGTCTCTGCCAATGACCTGCTCCCTTTGTTACTCAGTAATGAACCAGCCTTTGTATCTGCACTCTTCAGTAGCCATCGTGTGCTTGATTCCAGACTGTGATAACAATACTGCAATGAAGACCAATCCCCACAAGATTACATAAGAAACACTCAATAATATAGGGTGTTTCAAATTTGTTTGTGTTTTAACATCTGCCTGTTGATGAGGTTTGAGTTAATATACTCCAAGTATCATATTGCTCTTATATAGTGATACTGGCATGATTTTGGTTGAAATAATTAGCTCAAGAAATGGTAAATAGCAGAAATGTAAATAGCAGTGCTGCCAGTGGACACTGATTTTAATCTGGTAAAGCTCACAAAAGAAGACTCCCAAGATTTAAGAGAAAAGCTGCTTTCTGTAATCAAGGATATCCTTTCTCTTAAGAGTTAACTTTTGGTTAGCGGTCTTTTAAAAATATCCATCTTCTTTGCAGGTATCTAAATAATGCATGAAAAAAAAAAGGACTTTAAATTGGTGTAACAAGTTACTTACTTGTAACTACCTTTTTTACTTCAGTTATTGTTTAGTAAAAGTTTTGGTAATTGCAATTGCTCTTTTCAGCTATGAAGAGAGGTACTCAGAAGAAGTGGTACAAATTGGAAGAGCTGTACTTGGAATAGTAAAAAGAACCCAAACCATTTTTGGTGTGGAAACATATGTACTAGCTTTATTTGCTAGTTTTATCTTTTTTATGCTTAAAGAGTATGTTTCCGTTGAACAGAAAGCATATTAATGAATATTCATTTTTGTAGCAATGCAAGGGAACAATAGAAAATGCTAAAGCTCCTAGAAATATACCTACATCATCAGCTTTTCTCTCCTTTTTTGAGTCTGCAAAATCTTGCTTAAATGAACAAAGAAAAGGCAATTCTATGATTTAAGCTATTCATAGGGTTTTCCTGTGATGTTTTCTTCACTTTGAGAATTCCCTACAATAGTCTATAGTAGACTGCCAGCTGGGGAGCCTTAATCATTTTTCTCTGTAGTTTGCCTTAATGCTCACTTTTTATTTAAATATCCCAGGCTTTCTTTTATTTTTAATTCTGAAATATGAAACATGTAGTTTTTGTGAAGAAACCTGTCTGATTTCCAAGTTCTGAATCCATAGCAGCCCCAAGCACCAACTGAACTTGTCCACTGGAGAGATAGTCAGATCTTTTTAGGGAAGGGGGGGAAACTTTTGAAAGATAATAATTATGCTGGTTTTTTATATTTTATAATCATAGCTTTGGATCTATCACTCCTTTTGATACTATTACTTTGGTTTATTTTAAAACCATCTGCATTGAAACTTCAGAATTTCTTTCTCATTTAAAAAGTCTACTTATTGAATATTCTGCATTTAGAAAAACAAACCAAACAAAAAACCTACAGAAAACAAATTTTCAACTTCAGTAATAAGGATTTATTATTTGATTCTCCTAAATTGACTCCTACCAGAACTCTGAAACATTTCTTCTCTTTAGACTTTAGATGTAAGTATCTAAATGTTTTTGTTCTTGTACATCTTCTACTTCAAACTTGAGAGAGTTTTAACTCTGGAATTCAATTTCCATGTTTATAAAGGTATGTGTATGGTACTTAGGGGATTTTTTATGCTAACTTCATAGCAGCCTGTACATATTATCATACTGGTTCATATGCCCTGTTCTGCTAAAATAAATGCTTGTTTCCTTTCCTGTGTAGCTTTTATGTACTTTTCTGTATCTGCTTACATCAAAGCTCAGAAAAGCTCACAGTTGTCAAGTTTAATTTTTCCAAGGAATGTGTGAAAGTTATGAAAGGTGTGTGATGTTCTCAATTTAGTTGTTTTTGTTACTTCGCATTTGAAAAGTGAAATTACCTTTTTCATTGTACTTCCCTTAAAAAATTGGTTTGAAATAGGCATAGAATTAGAAAGAACTAGAAGGAATACTTATAATAAATTTTTAAACAATTTTACTTGGTTCAAAGTATAGTATTCCCACATTGTATTTTATTGATATATACTGCTTTATCAAATGGGTAGTGCATAATTTCTCTCCCTTTTCTCTCGGATACCCAAGCATGAATTTTCAGTGGCCAAATTTTAAATTAATATCTATTAAAAGAATATTAAAATTCAAAGAATAAATGTACCTTCTATCTTTATAAAGGTGGATCACCCATCAATTGTTTTGATTAATAGTAACTAGTTGCTTCACCTCTCCCACTGGAATTTTGACTGCCTACTGTGAAAACCTATTGTGTATTCCTTCTATCTGATATAAATGTTAAGAATATGTGGCAGTCTTTTAACACTCCAGTATCCAACCTTCTGGTGAGCAGAAGCTAATCATCAAAATGTCTGTTCTAACAGTGGCAAATTTTCAAATGGTTCTCCTCTTTTCATCATTAGCCCTTCCACTTTCCTTTTGTTGATTTATTAATTTTTTTTGCTGTATTTTGCTTTTCTCAATACTGACAGTAATACATTTTAGATTTTTTTTTTTAAATATGCTATTCTGTGTTGAAATTATGAAGGAAAAACTATATGTTTGATTAATATTAATAAAAATAAAAGAACTTGAAATTTAAAATTTGTTGTAATTTCTAGTAATATCTTTGTAGTTGAAATACAATATAACTCACAGGAATAATTCAATAATTATTATTTATTTAAATATTTATTATTCAAATCAGAAAAGAAAAAGAGGAAGTTGAAGAATATTGTTTTTTAGAACGTGTGCTTTTATTCAAGTGTTAGCTGTACATTTTTAAAACTAAAACCAGTCTGTAAAGTTACAATGTTAATTAATTTTCAAAGATTTATCTTCTATTTGCAAATATGGTTTTTAATTTACCTGTGATTCCAATGTTCCTTATAGCCATACCTTTATTTGTAGTATTTTAGCTAAGTTTACTTTTCAGTAAATTTTCTCAGAAAAAGGATTTGTTGCATTTAGAAGTTTATTTACACTCTCACTTGGAGTGCTTATCTGGCTTGGGATGGGGCTCTTCTGCATCCCGCTTCACCAAAGATATTTTAGTCTAATGAGACATCAAATGATGACTGATCTTAAAATTTTGTAACAAGCTGTTACAAAATTTGTAACCTGTTGTTAATTTAGAGTAGCAATGTTTCCTGGAAACATTGCGTCTTCCTGAGGATTCATTCTGGAGTCTACAGTCAGTGTTTGATCAGTGACTTTTTGTTTCCAAGCTGCTCATGTCATTCCAAGCAATAATAAAACCACTAATGGAAGGTGTTTCCCTGATTTCCTGGGGAGATGAGTCCAGCTGAAAGATTTAATTGCAACTGAAGCTGTTTAGATGATTTCAAGTACTGGTTTTGTGATGTGGTCTAGTAATTTTTAAGGGTCATGTTTTCAGGAACTGAAGGAAAAAAAAGAAATTGTGAACAATGTTAAAGTAAGTATAAACCAGCTGCCAATCTACATATCAGTCAGTTTAAAAACTCCACCTACCTAATCAGTGATAATTGTCCTAGTGAATGATGTTGGTGGAAGTGATAATTCACCAAGAAGCAATGGTGATTGTACATTTAATGAATAGAGACTTTCCTGAGAGTAGGTTTAGCAACCAGTTTTGTTAGCCCATTCTACGAGTTTAAAGCTTGAGCAAATGAAGCATGTAGAACCCTTTGCATGCATTTGTTCAGGATACCTGAATGCCATGTTCAGTATTTACAATGTGTATTGCTTGAGGAAAAAGCGAATTAGAGAAAACATTGGGATTAATAAGAGCTATTAGAGATGAAGCTGCCAACACCAACCCTGCTCAAGTTAAGTCAGAAATCACTTTACATAGCAAGTAAAAGGTCTGAAGAGAAAAAACCCCAAACACTTTGTATAGTAGAAGACTAAAAGAAAAAGTAGCAGTAAGAAATTACTTAATGTAGGATTGGAAAATCATTAAGAGATTATTAATAATTTATTGATCAGTCTTCTCAGCAAAAGTTAAAAATCATGAAATAGTTGTACAGGTCCTATTGTAGACCTTATCCAAGTTGGCCAGAGTAAAGAATATAAATGATTTGGAGTTGGAGCTAAGAATTCCAGAAATGGTTGCAAGACTTTTTTATTTTTCTTTATCAAAATATAAAAAAGCATCAGCAGAACAGATAAAATGTCTGAGGATTTCTATAATGATCTGATAGAAAAATATGTAGGAATTTATCAATGAGCTGAATTGCTCCATGAAGAAAATCCTGCTGTGATTATTAAATAAAGGAGAGTTAAAAGCATAAATTGACAAATATATATCCTCCCTGATATCGCACATATTTAAATTCTGTCCCAGATAACTCAGGATTGCTTGGAATGGGAGACAGAGACAAAAATGTTGTCAAGAATCTTGCCAGGATTCCAGACATTGGGGGATGTGTAAGACTGTAAAGATCTGAACAACTCTGAGAGCAAATGTCTCGGATCTGTGTGTATGAGCATTCCAAGCTACATTGGAATTCCTTCATGCCTACAGAATAGGCCGTGATACTGTGTAAGCACTGCTCAGCAGCAATGAAAATATTCCTGTGTTGTAACCCTGATTTGAGCACAAATCCAAACCATACAAGTTAATGTGAGGAACATTGCTGCTACCCCAGGAAAAAAAAGCACACTATGTTTTGTCATAGCATAGCTTCTGCTTGGCCAGTGGTGTGATTTCTTTAAGGAATTGTAATTTCACCTGAAAAAAATTGTTTTTCTTACAGTTATTTTCTTTGAGATATTTAATATAAACTTTCCAAGTTTATTAACAACTATTTTCACACATAGTTTTTGCTCTGATACCATCTCTGTTTCTCAAGAATTATTCGGTGATCCTTGTCATTTAAATTATTTTCAACTTTCACGTTTTCTGTTAGGTCTTTGTTCTTGTCAGTACTACATCTTGAAGAGCTCTTCTGGAGTCATTTGTTTACCTGTTGTTTGAGAAATTTCTGTCAAAACATCCTAGAATTTTGGCTGCACAATTTATTTCATGTTTGTTCCTTGCTAATTGTATAAATACCTGTGATGTACTTTCTGAAAATATGGCTGTAACCTTACTTATTTCAATAGGAGTATATAGCAGCTCTTTTAGGAACAAGATTCTTCCCTGCATTCTCCTTTTCATTTCTTTGGGGAAATCTTATGTACTAAAGTTCCAGTTATATGTGGATATAACATTTAAATCATGGGAAAACTCAAGGCAGAAGATTACATTGGGAGTGTTGATTTATTAAAGCAGTCAGGTGCCTGTGGAATGAGGTGCCTTTAGCCCCACTGAGTGCTGATGTGGGGATTTAGGACTGTAAGAATTTTCTTAAGTTGCCCTGGAGAGTTTATCTGAATGTTTACTGAGTCTCGTGTTTGGTGCAATGATTGAATATACTAATGTTTGTCTTACCTTACTTGATTTTTGTCCTTTTTAATTACAAAAAAATGAAAAGAATCTCTCCCAAAAGTGAGCAAAGTCTGAGTTGCATATTTAACCTAACAAACACAGCTTGAATATTGGTTCCATATTGCAGTGGAAAACTAACAATTGTTTTTTGTATTTTTCCCTTTAATTTTCTATTTGAGAAAGGCCACCCTATACTGAGAAACGGGTGTAAAAATACTGGTTTGCAAAATGTAAATTTTCTTCCTATAATTATGGTTTTTCTGCCAATCATTTTAATTTGTTTGCTGTCTGTTTGCATACCACTTAATGCAAAAAAATATTACCTTGTAATTTGATTTAAACATTAGAAGATAAATGCCTAAAGAAATTTAATCCAGTTTTCATGGAATGTCTATCATAGAACTTACTTTTTGTGTAAATGTTCTCAGGTTTTGCTGCAGTCTTGTAAATGGCAGCCTATAACTTGAGGCAACAGAGAACTAGGTGCTTTCACTGACTTTTTCCTTTTCATGTGGGTCTTTTATGCTTTGCCTAAAAAAGCGTTGAGAAAACAGTTTAAATACTTGTATAAATAAAAGTGTAAGATCTAATATCTAAAATATTTAATCAATGTTTGGAGTTTTAATGAAATTTTCTTCAGTTGCCAAAGCACGTTGTTTCTGCATTTTAAAAGGCTTACGTTGTCCATCCAAAGAATACATTTTATATTACTGTATAATGCGAATAGTTAGGGAACACACTTAAATTTAGTGTGCATATGCATTCTTTGAAGACGCGTTGAGTGTGTTTAAAAAAAAAAAAATAGACAAAGTGAATCTTTGAAAATATATGAAGACATCAGATATACACAGACAAAGCTAAAAGGATTCTGGTTTTCATATTATTTTGTTTTACAGGGAGTGATGTCATGAGTGTATGCACGTGTAAGCATATGAGTGTTTACTACTTTAGGCTAAAATGAGAAGAAAGGTGTGGAGGCACTCATTATCCATTCTGTCTTAATTCTTACAGGAAGAGCCATATGTTATGTTCAAGAAGTCTGACAAACCCTTGTATGGAAATGATCGTTTTGAAGGTTATTGCATTGACCTCCTCAGGGAGCTGTCTACTATCCTTGGATTTTCCTATGAGATTAGACTGGTGGAAGATGGAAAGTATGGAGCCCAAGAAGATGCCAGCGGACAGTGGAATGGAATGGTTCGTGAATTAATTGATCATGTAAGTCAAGTTTTACAAGCTTTCAAATATGCTTTTAGATTTCAAACCTTTCTATAAAAATTGTAGAACTTTTATGATAATTCTATTTGAATACTACTGTTTTCAAAATGCAGATGTTTTAAGAATTGATGCAAGTGGATGGGTATCCATTATTTCTTTAGTGTAGAATTTGTAAAAATAAAGCATCTCTGTTTTGCCCATAGGCAGTGATTGTTTTGGTTTAGCTTTTCCGTAGCATATGTCTAAGTCAAAATATGAAATAAATAGTACTCAGAATTTATTTCTGAGAACATATATAAGAAGTTTTATAACAAAATTTTGGTTTATAACAAAATTTGCTACATCAATACAAGTGAGCTCTCCTTTTCTGATAGTGTATCTGAGATTTTTGTCTTAGACAAATTTCTCTTTGTGTAGTGTAAGCACACATATAATTTGATATTCATCTTTCTTGAAATTTTAACAATAAAGTGCAGGAAGTAAGACAAAAATGTCAACATATACTGATGAAACAAAGCAATGTCACACCAGATATCATTACAATTGACTGCAAGTGATTAAGGGAGGTATTACTTCAGGTTCTTCAAAATATGCTTTCTCAGTTGGTCATGCCAGTTGGATTCAGTCTCAGAAAAATTTTCATAAATTTAAAAATTATGTCATTGTTCCTTTCTGCACTTATTTGGGTAAGTTGCTTGATAGCATTTTCTCTATAGACATGAGGTTCAAAGATTGAGATGAAACATCCTGCACATCACTGTCATATAAAATAGGTGGAAGACCTAATTCAATTCCTAATTCAAGTGGAACTTCTTAATGATGGCAAAAGCGGCATGAATCACTTGAAAAATATTTACTTATCTTGTTTGAATTTGCTTTAAGATTTCAGCAGATGGGCTGAAAGATGTGCTAATCAAATTATTCATATTTACTAGGAAGGTTGTGCTTCATGCTTTTCTAGTAAATGATAATCTGGTATTGGTGTTGCAACAGATGTTGATTATGCCTGGCTTCACACATTTAAGAAGAATGTGTGGGAGTATTATGGTTATGTTATCTTTAAATGTATGTATTTATAATACCTAGTGCACACACATAGAAAGCAAACTTATTTAGCTGGACTCTATGTCCATCTCTGTAAATGTGCATTTTTACACATGAATAAGTGCATAGGCCTGTTAAACTATTAGATTTGATGCTTGTTAGGTAACATCCTCATCTGGAACTAATTTTCCATGATTGAGGTAGATATTGTGGAAGTATTTATTCAGAATCAAATATAAATCACAGATTTATACACCTCTTATTATTCAGCCTTAAAGCATTCTTAAGAAAACTAGTGTGGCCTCCTATGCTTTACACTAAGATAATCTTGGAAAAAAAATGCATTTGACACAACAAGTTGCAGAAGTGTCAGAAACAGTAACTTTCCCCATCTTTCCTCTTCCTAACACAGAATGAAACAGGTAGTCTTTTCTCCATAAATAATATACAACTAAACACAGATTAAAATTTATTTTTATTTATTTCTTTTTGTTCTATTCAAATGATTTTTACTTAGGAGTCAGAAAAGTTTAGAGACTGTGTTAGTACACATGGAAAATGTAGTCCAGCTTCCTAATCTGTGGAAAAAAACATAATTTTTACTAGTCTCTCTAAATTAAAAAAATTTTGCTTTAATTTTTTCTCTGGTTTTATCAAGTCTTACTTTATAATCTATTTGAATACATGCAATCTATTTGAATATATGCAATTTATTTATACACCTGTGACCTTTATTTACATGCATGTTATTAGTAAAATTAGGTGCGTTTTACTAGCAAGCAACACTTCAGACCTCAAAAGTGAGGCGAAAGAATTTAGTGAAGAACTCCAGACAGGCAGTTACCACACTGGGTGTTTCCATATGGTTAGTACTTCACATGCCCCATTAGCTTTCCAGTCTTTCTTTTCCCTTAGAGAATATTTTTAAATTGTTGTAAAGGTTTTCTTTCCTATAAAGTAATTTAATAAACTCAATTTGTTTATTTTTGAAAAGTTAAATGGTTCTATATTTTTCAACTAGAGTTTCTAATTAAAATAGACTACACAATAAAGATGGTTTTTAGCCATAGCAGTTAAATATTTTGAAAAATGTTTTTAGAAATTTTTTTGTTTTGTTTTGTTTTATCTGTCAGTTAAGTTCAGAGAGAAAGGTCACTGTGCTGTAGTATATATGTTTGCAAGAGTAACATGTAAAATGCATAATCCAAGAATAAATTCAATGGATAATTTTGGTATATTATGTGCGTAGAAAGGAAAATGCGCCATTTACGTAAAGATTAAAAGTACTAAATAAATCTAAGATTTAAATAAACTGTTTAAATCAGCCTTTAGTCTCTTTGCATAATTGCTGGGTCTTGAAAATCTAATAAAATAAAGATAATGCTATCTGAGTTAAACTTAGCATATCATGTCAGTCTCAGGATTTAAATTTTATAGTATGAACAGAGTCTGAAGTGTTTACATCAGGGTCTGTTTTCAATCTCCTTTCCCATAGTTTGATCATGTTTCTTCTTCCCATGACTGTTTTATTTAGAGTTCACACTTGCATTCTTATATCAGTCTCCAAGCAATAAGTAGTTTCTTTTTGAATTTGTGGTAAATGCTGTCAGTGAAAATTGCATAGTGATTCCTTCCCTTTGACAACTGAGAATGAATTATTGTTGGGAAAAAACACACTAGTCTCTAGAGTTGCAAAGCTAAGACAAATATTAGCTAGGACAGCAAATACAGATAACATTTCTCTATGAATAAGTTCTGAATTTAATATCTCCACTTAAACACTCTGATTTCTTTCCCACAATTTTTCATTGAGTATTTTACCTGCTTCTCAGTTTAGTTCACCATATGTTTGCTACATTTTTAAGGGAGGAGGAGCTAAGTTCCAGGTATTTCCATTTTTATGGATGAATTCTTCATAAAAAAAGTATTCTTTCTTGCTGCCTTTGGTTCAAAAACTTTATGAAAGGACAGATTTATTGAATAGGTTTTGAACTGAATCATATATTCTGGAGAATTTCAGGTTGGTCTTAAGTACTAAAAGTTGTCATGCCACTGTATTATATTGCATGCAACATATAGTTTAAGCACGAAAGTTATATTCCAATATAGCTAGCACAGACAGAATGAAAATAAATAATTTTATTTTTAGAAAATTTGACATCCTACTTTTTACAGATCCAAAAGTACTTAAAAAAATTATTAACATTGGGTTCCAAAACAGGAAAAAATCACTGTTTTATACTTTGACAGAGCTATAAATGAAAAATCCACTAGGAAATAATTTGTTATTATATGTACTTGATTAAAAATAACTATTTTTGAGGGGTTCTTTGAATAATTCTTCTACAGCACAAAGCTTATGCATTAAAAATACACTTCAGTCCTTACAGATCTTTTTTAATTCATAAATAATTACAGAAAAGGTCAAAGTTTTAGATCATAATCCTTGATCATATGTGAGGATTAAATTAGAATTTTCTTTGTCTCTAAGAATAGGGTGGAATTTCAGCTTGGAGGAATTTTATGCATTTGAACATTTAGAAAGAACTTTTGAGTTTGAGTTAACTTTAGACATAACATTTTTTACTTCACTATATTTTGAATTTTTCATAATCAATATCAATTTCTCAAAATAAATATACATCAAATACATTTAAAAAATTAATAGTAGTAGCTTTTTATTCTTTTAATAATAGAATAGATGGTTTAAATATTTTTAGTGATTTTTCCTCCAATAACCTGTTGGTTTCTTTCTCTTATTTTAAACCAAGGTCTTTATGATCTTGAACACCTATAGCCAAACTCTTTGTGTTATTGTGTAGAAGTCAAAAAAACCTTCTAATAACTGATTGTGTAGATGTTTGATTCCTTTCTTTTTGAACCAGTGAGATTTTACTTTCTTCCACCTTGTTTTTTCCACGTTCTTCCATTTCAAATGTCATTTCATCATATTGTTTGGACTCTACCTCTTTTCCTCACACTTACAGGAAACCCTCCCATGTAGAAACTCACAAGGGAAGGCTATGGAACATCTCTTCCCTCGTTGTTCTTGTAATTTTCATGCAAAAGGTCTGACAGTTGAGATTTTCAGTACAATGGAGGATAATTTAGCCATGGGTCTTTTATTAGTGAAAATCTCAGAAGACTTGATGGCAATAGGCAATTAGAGAATCTTTAGGGGAAGGAAGGAAGGAAGGAAGGAAGGAAGGAAGGAAGGACAATATTTCTCTTTTCATCATTATTAAATTGGCTCAGCAGTAACATTGGTTGACTATCAGTGCTCTTTAAAGCACCATGTCAGCTTCATGGCTTCCTCACTTTATTAGTGGAACTAGAATCTTCAACTGCATCTCAGGTGTCGTATGATGAAAATTTCACTCATGCTAAAGGTTTTCTACATATAAACATTTTTATCTCTGATGCTTTGAGGGGTAATAGACCATAAATAACATAGTGTTTTGGCAAGTCTGTAGTTCACCTATTGATGCTTGAACCAGCAACTCTGGTAAATATGCATAGATGGTAAGCTGAATGACTACTGATTTCCACTAACCCTGTTTTACTGTTGTTTTTCCAGTATCTCAGCATTTTATTTTATTTTTACTACTTCTCCTAAAAAAATAAGACACAATTCACTTTTTCCTGTTCTCTCTGTTAAAAAAAATGTATAACAAAATAAATGCTGCTGTTTTGTTTCAGTTTTATTTTCCTTCTTGGTTTGTATTTTCAGCTTTTTCATGTTTTATTTATAATTTATATCTTTCCCCATTTTTCTGTTTAGATATTTGAAAGCCATGTCTTATGAGTGCATTTTTATCCTTGGTATTTATTTATTTACCTTGCAGATTAAGCATTACTATTCTACGATGAAGGTCTCTTCTCCAAATTTCCAGTAATCATTATTAGTTACATTTATTAAGCTATGTTGGAAGTCCAGCACAGCTGTCTCTTTAAATAAAGCTACTAACCTGCATTATTCAATATTTAAATATATATTCCAACTTCTTACAGTTATTCTGTATTATGATATAGCACCCATGACTACTTAACTGTTAAGTGCCTGTAACGTACCTTTCATATGTGTTTTTGCTGTTTTAAGTATTCATATTGGCTTCCAGTTTTTATTGTTGGTGTGTTTTCTTTCCTCATTAAAGTAGCATTTCATTTCTGTGTGAAACATGTCCTAGGGTCATAGGATAATCTCTTATGATAATTTGCAATATGCCAGAAAATATCACTTGTCCTTTTAGTGCTTTTCAGTCTAATTGCTAATTCATTAATCCACAACTTCAAGTGCTCTGACCTTTTATTTCCAAAGTAATTTGTCTCAAGATGAATAAACAGCAGTTTGTCCCTGAAAAGCAACTAGTCGTATCTCATCTGTTGCTTGAGATCCTGTTTTTTA
>NW_005054417.1:2369299-2380436 GCF_000277835.1 Geospiza fortis | reverse complement strand
TGAATTTATCAATGTGTTTCACTCAGATATGCCATACTATGTACCCTCTGTTCCTTTTTGTTTATTTGTTTGTTTTAAAGTAAAGGATCAAAGAGATGGTCTTCTACATGACAATACAATCTCATTTCAAACCAAGAGCTAAGCATTCATCTCTGTGCTCACAAGTCGACAGTTTTCACGGCTACTTTGTCAGGCTCTAATAAAGGTTATATATGATATTCCATGGAAAAATGTCCAAACAGATCCTAACTCAGCAAAAGCCATGCAGAAAGTAAACTTCAGGTAGAGATGCATAAATCCACAAAAAATCCCAGGGAAATGGAAAAAAAAAGTCAGTAATCAAATATGCCAAATAAATAGTTATCCAGAAGTCCAGATCAAGTTTGCAAAACTATATATTAATTCAGTAAGGAACACATATGTGCATATACTAATTCCTTATTAAATTGTTACTGATTTCAAGTACAGAAGAAATGAAGATGCACTTTCCAATATAACAGCAGTTTTAAGTGAGCAATTTGTTTTCCAAAGAACGAGGAATTTCCAGACAGTCTGCATTTAATAAAGCAAGGCCCAGCAAAATTTATAACAATGCAGTAAAGCATAGAGAATAACAAAGTATTCAATTTTTTCCTAAAGGGTTATAAATGTTAATTCATTATTTTTTGAGCTAATCGTGTTCTATGCTTCCTAAAGAAACTGGATGAAAAATTTTAACTACATTCTCAGTGATTTGACACCAAAGGTGGCAGGGGACTTTGACAGTAGGGTCTTCAAAGTGGTCTGAGAAGTATGGATTTTTTTTCTGGCGATCTGCACTCCAGGGGTAGTTTATTTGAAATTTCTTGACACTAAGAGTAAGTGAATATTGTTTTCTTGTTTGTTTAGCTGCAATATGACTATGTATCGTTCTTTTACAGTTAGGGTGTTATAGACATCCCTTGCTAATGCACTTGGGTTTATATAATGATTAGTTTTCAATTACAGAGAAATATTGAAAAGCAGATAGTTGTAATTAACTTTCACCATGCTGCCAGCGAAGTGAATCATAGCCAATCAAAGAAGTGGCATTAAGTTTTTCAAATGAAACTCCAAACAATAATACTTTAGCTCAAGCATCCTCTATGCTTACAGTAATGATTAGGAATTGATTGGATCCAGGGTTAGGGCTGTATTCATAAAAGTATTACATTTTTCATATCCTCATACCTTTATCTGATCTTTTACTTTTGTTGCTATAATGATAGTGAAGAACAGTAGAAAATAACATTGGGATTTTTGTTTCTATGTGTATGCCAGCTGAAGTGAAGTACATGAGAAAAATAGAACTCTATAATAGCAGAGTTAATTTCCATTGCAGTTTATCCCTTTTATTAGGGATTATTAATAATGCTGCAATTTATCTTTTATCATCTCCAAAGAATTTCAACATATCTCATGAAAGATAGGGAGGAGGGGCTGTGGAAACCTTGAGTATGTCAATTTTCATGGAAACACCATTTTGGTAAAAGAGTTTCAGGATGTGCTTGTGGGAGATGTGTCTCTGGGAATGATTGAAACACGTCATCCATACTGTTTGGGGAACTGGAAAGTATCAAGTCTGATCTGTTATTCTCAGGGCAACAGGATTACTCCAGGAAAGAGCAAAGATATTTCTGTGGCCGCTTTTCTCAACTGAACACTCTTTTCTTTGTTATTACACTTTACCAATGATATAAGTGTAGATCTTCCCACAGTTTTTTGCTTTTATAATTTGAAATTATGAAAATTTACAATATTTCAATAGATCTTTTGAGGGCCAGAAGGATTGAAGATCATAAGACATGGGAGTGACAGGGCTGCATGCTGCACATGATATTTGAAATAGCTCAATTGTTTTTCTATCCAGAAAAACAAAGTTTAATTTGAGAGTTCCTGCTGGTTTAGTACTATCATTCCCAGGGCACTGAAAATAATTCAGTTGTTTAAGAAAATTATACAAATAGCAAATAGAGTTAAAAAAAGACAGTGGGTGCAGCCTTACATAAGTCCAAAATACATGAAATGAAATTGGTTATATGTGTCTTAGGAAGAAAATCATGTTAATTCTATTTTTTTTTGATTTCTATTTCTAAAAGGGCCTTTTTTGTTATTGTTTATAATAATGATAAATTTTAGTTAAGTCTAAGACCTTGGAACCTAATGATTAATTGAGATTTCTAGGAGGTTGATTTTGTTCATATTAATAATTTTTACTCCATTGATTAATTAAACTGATGAAATGATAGCTTTCAAAAATTGCTAATTGAGTATTGTTAATCAATAAGAGGTGGCATATTCTTCAGTGATCTACTTCCATCCAAAGATATGCAAAAATGTTATTTGATTCCATTGTGAAAAATTGCAGATGACAAAGTAATACAGAGAAATGAGATTAAGTCAAATTTGACACAAGTCAAAATTTATTGTGTGATTAAATGAGTTCACCAAAACAATTTGATAAAATCCCATCCATTTGGGAACAGAAATTATGTCAAAATTAAAAGACCTAGGAATTTTTCTGCCCTGAGTGCAGTAACTGAAATTCTAGGTGACAGCTGGTTAGCAACTGGGAAAAAACCTTACACTTCCAGGAAGTTGTAGTAAATCTGGAAAGTATAACAACAAAAATGTTTTCTACAAAAAAGGAATCAACATAACCTGTGTACTTTGTTTCAAGAAGGTGTGTATCAGCATGATGTCTAGTAATTTTAATGTTTGTTAAACATCTCTAGTACAAAAATATAACATTAAAAAGAGTGTGTAAAACAGCAAAGAAGAACTGAAACATTTTATTGTAACTATTCTCATTTAATTTTATTTTCTTAATGGGGGACTCTCCCTTTCTTGAATTCTGAGCCACAGAATCACACAGTCTTATTAATTTCTTTGACAATTTCCTCTTTCTAGGGGTATGTGAATCCTGCTCTTCTAACAATTACAAGAAATCTTTGTACAAAATTCCTGAAATTAAGTGATAAAAGTTTTTTTTTTTTACTGTTGAAATGAATAGTCACCCATGTTCCTGCTACATATAGTTTCATGGTCTACTGTCTCTAGTTCTTTTGCATACAATTTGCTTACCTGTTGACTAGGCTGAAGTTGGCTCAAAATACTTTAGTGAAAGTGTATCATAAATCAACAGACAGAAACTATATCTGTTTTAAATGAGTACTCATATTACATCTATTCAGCTATTAAATCTTATCCATACTGGCATAGGCAAATGAGAATTGACTAGCATAACCCTAAATAAGAGGAAATAATGTAAATTAACTATAATTTTTCTTGACTAAACATTCACATAATAGCAAAGGAGCAAACAGAAAACACCAAAAGTCAATTCTAGACAATATTACAATACTATGTTGATCAAAACATATGCTTTATCCTGTTTAAGTCACTGAAGGTAGGATTCCATGCATTCCATGTATTCCATTTTTATCTGGTTGAATTCATATTGAAAGCTGTTTTTGTGGTAGTGGATAGAATGCAAATTTCCTCTACAAAACCTTTTGCCTTTAAAAACAAAGTCTACCTCTAGGTAAATGATCCTGTTGATTTCTAGATCAGGATCCTCTCTAAAAGGAGAGTAGATGAAAAAAACATTAGTTACCACTGCTGTTCAAGACCTTGCCAAGAAATGAATTAGCTGTGCTGACACAAGAGGTTCTAAAGAAATGAAATCACTGTGTAATATTGTCACTGTCAGTGAAATGAATTTAAGTAAGCCACCTTTCTTTCAGTGAGTTCTTGTTGGTTGCTGAACAAATACTGTGAAGCATCTCAGCAGTTACAAACATATGTGTTGGGTGAGCCAGTATCTATTGAAACTGTCTTCATGTGTCACTTTCTTATATTGAAGCACTTTGTTATGTTAATAAAGTAGCAAGTGCTACTATTCCATCTATAAGGGATATTATTAGCAATTAAGTTTAAATTATACCAATCAGGATACCAAAAATAAATTATGACAAATTCAGCCATCAAATCTGGCTTTTTTTTTACTTTATGGTACATTACTCAAATTTGGCAAAGGTAATAGTTTCTAGTAGAAGCTTTCCAGGACCTGTGAGGAGGTTATCAAGAATCTCCATCTGGGCTTTTCACAGAGGAGCCTGGCAGGAAGACCAAAGGCAACAAGCATAAACTGAAAACCTCCAAGGGTGGAAATTGCATAAGCTCTCTAAGCAGCCTGCTCCACTGCTTGTCTGTAGAAATTTTTTCACTATGTGGATAGACAAGCAGTGGACCAGCTTATCTAGAAATGTCATGTAGTCACTTTCCTTGGAGTTTTTCAACACTGACTGGGTAAAGTGCAAAAGAAAACTATCTCATCCACGTAGATGTTTTGAACAGAAAATTGCACTAGACACCTCCTGATCTCTCCCCACTTGAATTGTACTATGATCCTGTGAAAGGCAGTAGAGAAACAATCTCTGTCAAAGTAATTTAAGTGGCTAGTTATAATAAAAATAGCGATAAAGCCTTAATAAGTTCCTAGTGGTTTCAAAGGAAATGAAGATCTTGTGATAAGACTAAAAATTTCATGTGGGGTATAAAATTTTCTATAATGTAGCAGCATGAACAAGGCAGTTTAGGATAGACTGTAAGCTTAAAAGCAAATTACAGATCTTATCTTTTCAAATCAGTGGCAGGGAAATGCACTTCTGTGAACAAGAATAATGCATAAGGTCTCTGTGCATTAGGAGTGTGTTAGACAGGTTTAAAGAACTGAAGCAGTACTTTAACCTTCCTCTTTTATCTTGAGGATGCATTTTCTCCAAAGGGAATGTAACTGAAATTCAACTCAGGTTAACAGTCTCAAAAATTTGAGCTGAAGAAATTTACATATTAACTTAGGGTTTTGGCTGAGGAAACATAGTAGATTAAACAAAATCTTTATGAAGTTTTTCTTTTAAAAAAAGGCAAATTCCTTTATTTTCAAGAATAATTGCAGTTACTAAGTGCCTTGCTGCCTGTAGAGAAGTAAAATTGCTTAAATGTCTTTTCAGTGTATGTGTAGTTTTGCGTATATTATACAATTACAATATGATTGTACTGATTGACTGAATAAACAACTGAGGATCGATGGTGTATGATTCCCTTTGCATTTTTAGTATAAACATTAATGGTTGCTAAATCAGTGCAAAATGTTAGGAGCAAAATTCTTACCAGAAGACTCCATTCACATTGTCTGAAATACTCAGATATTTTGGTGAAATATTGTATAATTGTAGCATCTGATTAAAAATAGCTAGTAGCCATTTTATTGCTTCTGTGTCTAGATTGAATTTAAATTCTTCATTCTTTTGAACAAAATAGGTGAGACAAAAGCTTTTCATAAAACTATCAACAATAGAAAATTCAGCTGGTGTTTGTTTTACTTTTGCCTGGTGTTATTAGTAGAAGTTATGAAATTCTTTAAAAATTCTATTTCCCCCAAAATTATTGTGATTGTTTCCCCAGGTTTTATAGAGTTAATTTTCACAGAAAAAGCACCAATTTCTGCAAATACCAAATTTCTGTGCATGCTATGGCCATACACTACTCAGCAGTAAAGTGCAGATTTCTCGCTGAAATTAGTTGTATCTGCAAGCATAGATTGAATTCAGTATGATTTTAAAATCTCTCTTCTTAGAGGTTATGTACCAAATTTCAGCCCTGTACAAATGAAGAAAAATGTCCTCCCTTTTTCTCTTTGAATACTACTTGATGTATAACAGTCACTGAACAAAGTGCTTGGAAGTAAAATGTAAGAGAAGAAGCAGAAGAGGATGACTTCGGCCTACCTTAGGCACTTCTGTATCAGAAATAAATCAGGGTTACCTTGAGATGTTGGTGAATGAGCATCCTACAACTGCACATGGTAGCAAGACAGGGAAGTTTTATACATGTGTGAATGTTTATCCTTTGTCTCCACCTTGGTCTGGTAGGTGTTAGGGTCGGGGTTATTCCTACCTGTATCATGGATGAGCTTCTGGTACTTTCCAGGGATGCTTTACTGCCTTACTGTTATGATCAAGGGGGTGCTTCATTGCTCAGCTGGTTTGGTCCAGGTTTATCAGGAGCTCCTGAGCTCCCGAGGGGTGGTGTGGGACAGGCAGGGAGAGGATGCACAACTACAGCTTATTATCTGCAGTGCAGTCCTCTAGCACATTATAGACTAGGCTGTGCAATTCCTCCATTTTGCTCAGGACCATGCCTTGCATTGGAATGTCCCTGTCAGACTGTTTCTAATCACCATTGTAACCTTTAGTTGGTGCAGAATTTTTCTTTGTGGCAACTAGCTTACCCAATCCTTAGATCCTGTTATAAAAATTTTTTTCATCTCAAGAAAGAGTTAAGTGCTATTATGGATTGTGCTTTTAGATAGATATACCTTTTATTCATTTAAAGAATGAAGGTATATATATATCATGTATACCTTCATTACAAAAAATGGAATAATTTATCACTGCCAATTGAGACAAATATTCTTTGTAATGGAACTTATCAAAAAGCCATGTTAGGATGCACTAATTTGTTAATGTTGTTAAATGTCAATGGATAAATTACTATTTTTACATTATTCCTCCCCTATTTGTGGCTAGAAGTAAACTAAAGATGATTCTCTTCCTTCTATATCTTCATTATAGCTGAGCATAGGAGAAACTGGTACTGCACTTCTAGAGACTTGGCCCCTGCTTTCTCATACTTACCAATAGTGCTCTTTTCAGAATGAAAGAATCTCCAGGAGAATTAATGATTTGAGATAAACGATATTAACAAAAGTTGTGTGTGGTAGCATTACATTTTTAAGTTAGTCATTTCCTCAGTTGTTAAAGACTCCAATTTTTTGTTTTGTTTTGTTGTTTTTTCTCTTTTTGTTAGATGCTTAATTTTTCTTATGGTGATATTCTAGTTCAAGAATATTCAGAGTTACTCACCTCTGAAGAGACTCTTAAGATGTCAAGTTATGTACATAAATTTTATATTGGTCCTCTCAGGTTGGAATATCTGTTCTATTCTGTTGTATGTGACATATTATTTCTTGATCAGTTATTTTTCTAATTTCATCTGCAGCTTGGCTCCACTAGAGGTAGTTACAACCTATATTTATTTGGATATGTTTTTGTTTGCATCTAATGACCAAGGGTTGGATTTTCCATGATATTTATTAAAATAAATTATTTGTTATTAGTTAAGGTTCTGTTAATACAATAAGACCAAAATTTACATCTACCAATAGCCTTCCAAAGGATCTAATTTATCTGTCTTTGGGAAGCTGCCTCTTCTAACAATTTCAAGTCATTTGCCTTCAGACTCTTTGGTTAAGGTCTGCTACTTGCCTCACAAACTAATATTGGGTTGTTATGTTTTTTAAACTTCCTCGTGTTGACCTATAACTTTTAATTCAAATTAGTTTTAGTTTCTTACTTTACCATTTTCTTTCTACATTAGCTGGAATATCATCAATAATATGCAATCTATAAAAAGTCATCCACTGTGGAATTAAGCCTTGCTGTTTTGATTAATATCTATAAGTTCTTAATACCAATGGAAATTAAATACATGTAATTTTTTTGACCAGTAAACCCTTACCAAATAAAATGAACAGTGTCAACAAAGTTTCACATTGCAACTGACTACAGTAGATCTAATTATATAAATGTTCATAACAAGAATAGACCATAGAAGAACTTTGTGTAAGGTAAGGAAATAAAAATTAAAAGGAACACTGAAATGCTACATTGCATGGAAGTTTGAGTGTTACACAGTATACACAATATCAAATGAGCAAAAAGTACATAAGTGTGTGAATTTATTTTATTTGGAATCGTATCTCTGTATCTTAAAACAGGCATTCTGAAAATGGTATCATTTGCAGCTATGCTACTTGGATATATTACTTGGGTAGCAGTATTCCATGGTAGCTATACAATTTCTCTCATTACATACCTATATTTTGGTATGGTTTATAAAGAATTCTTATTTCACAGCTTTCTGGGTCTTGTCCTGTAAACTTTCTCACTCTGAACTTTTCTCTTTCTTATATGTGTATGCACACACACGTACACATTCACCCATGCACAGGAATATTTCAACAGCTCTTGACAGAGATTAAGAGGTAGATTCTCTAGATTTTTAGTCACTCTGATTTCCATTAAGTTTTGATTAAAAGAATAGCATAGGCCATTACTAATCTCCTATGAATTATCTTTATAATAACTAAAACTAAGTGTTAATTGACAAAATGCATGCAATCGATGATTTCATTTTAAGTAGTCCAACTAATTAATAACTATCTGTAAGTTTTGCAGTGATTCCCACAAATAAGTAAGGACAGTTGTACTTTGTTAGAACATCCTCAGCAACCTTGCAGGTGTAGCACTTTCAATTTTAAGCTGATCTTCATTTTGTACCATTTTTATCCTAAAATATGAAAAACTGCTTCCTGGTCCTTTCCCTGCACTTGTACTAGCATATTCACATCTGCTTCACAAATATATTTGCTTCTAAAGAACACAGTGAGGGAGTGACAAAGAGATGACATATGTTGAAATGCACAATAAATAAAGTTTTAAAGTATGTGATAATAGATGTTCATGTTTTCTGCAAGATGCAATATTTTTCTTAACTTGTATCACTGTACTAGTGCTTTTAATTTTTTCCAAATGCTATGTCAGTTTAGCAAAGAGAAAGTAGAATAAATCTGTTTCCTTAGTTATAGAGAGGAGAATTTTAAATTTCAGGCAACCTAGTACAAGAACAAACATCCTCCAAACAAAGTTTGTGTTTTGCATAATCTTATTGTCTGCTTCAGCCTGTTTCTTCTGACTTATGGCCTTTTTCTCTTTTTGTATTTCTGTCAACAGAAAGCTGACCTTGCAGTTGCACCATTGGCAATTACCTATGTTCGTGAGAAGGTCATCGACTTTTCCAAGCCCTTTATGACTCTTGGAATAAGTATTTTGTACCGCAAGCCCAATGGTACAAACCCGGGCGTCTTCTCCTTCCTGAATCCTCTCTCCCCTGATATCTGGATGTATATTCTGCTGGCTTACTTGGGTGTCAGTTGTGTGCTCTTTGTCATAGCCAGGTAACATGTCAACTTTTGTGATTTTTTTGGCAATTGTTACCATTTTTTTCTTACTAATAATTGTCAAAAGTCACAAAACTTTTCTTACTTTCATACTCTTATATTTAAACTTCATGATTTACAGAAGAATAATGATGAGGGTTCTCACTATTAATATTCTTCACTGCCATACTGTCTCCAGTTTGTTACTGGACTTTTCCCTAAGTCTTTAGTATGCTAGCTAGATTCTTTCTTTTCTTTACAAATATAGAGACACTAGAAAGTTTTAAAATAGCTTTTCCCAATAAGTCTGTATTTAGAAACCCAGGGTTTGCATGCTTTATTTTGTTACTCTGATTTGCTTTTATGCTGTGGCGCTCAATCTCAATTTGAGTACTTAGCAGCCCATGCTAATTCTAGATGTCCAATCTGGGCCTCTACCAGTTGAAAGTTTGTGTAGATTAGTATATTTGACGTAGGATAACAATATTTATTTTTTTATTTTGTGCTAGTTGAAATCCCTGAGATACTTCACAGAATTTAAAGTCTCTGAGTGGAATGTTTTTTGGAAGCTTAATTGAGCTTTTAGAATTAAGAAACTTGATACATCAATTGTTAAATTATAAATTGATTTTATATATAGGGCTCACTTTTTTATCTGTTTTTTTTCAACTCAAATGAGCAGAAAAACATCTTTTGTCAAATAATCCCATATGATTACCATTTCCTTCTTAACTCACTAGGGCTGAGTTCAGATGCTCACATAAATACAGACTTAAGTGTAGCTTTGGCATTTGTCATAACAGCAGAAAAAGCTCAGAGCAGTGTATGAAATCTCTTTTCCCCTTGTAGTCACTTGCAATTTTTTTTTAATCAAATGCACATGAACTATATTGGTTTTTATCTCTTCAATAAGATGAGGTCATTTTTTTGAGTTGATAATGAAATCTCACTTCAGTCCTGAGATTTCTGTGATTTCATGCTATGGTTCACAGTAGAATCTTCATATATTTCTTTTTCTATTTTGCTGTATTTAGTATCTGGATTCTCCATCTCTCTTTGATACTGTCTGTTTCATTTTGGAGAAGTTGTATCATTCCTATATTAGGAAGAAGTCATATTTTTAGAAACCAGTTTAAAGGTAATTTAGCACCTGTAGATGAAGTACATGCAGTATTGAAGTAATATAGATAAAACTGAAACATATTTTGTAATGAAAGACTTTACTGTGTGCCATTTTGAAAAGTCTGCTTTAAAGAGACAGAGTTATCATGAAAGTTTCTTGAAAGACCCCTATTTTAGTGGACTATATAACCAGAGAGTACAATATTTTCTGAGGTGCTCCAGAGAGTACAATAGTTTCTGACGTGTTCCTGCCATACAGATATCTCTGAAAGCACATCCGAGCATAAATCACAACTGTTATCTTGTGAAATATGAAACATAAAATATTTATGCATATGTCCAAAAGTTTTAACCCTACTGTTATCACTGAAGGACATATTCAGCATGATGCACAGTGCTTTTTTGTAGTCAGGATTTGTATGGCTGAGTTCCTACTTACGCTTTGAGAATGTGCCTTGACATGTTTTTTAGGAAAGATAGATTTTCTTGAAACTTTTTTTTTTTTAATTAAGCTATTTGGCCACTTAAGCTCACTACCAGAACAGGAAGAAATATTTATTTTTATATAGAAACACCAGATAATAGAGCAAGAATGCTGACATTTCTTTTCACTTCTTTGTTTTTGTGACGAGCACCATAAATTCCTTATTTAATTGGAAGCATTATCTTAATTGTAAAGCAATACAGAATATATTTTATACTGAGCAAAGAAGTTTTGTTTCTGTAGAATTGTATAAGATATCATTTTTACACATAAATTTATACCAGCCTTCATATCTAGAGATTTTCAATATTTCTTAACTGGTACAATCAAATATTGATAACACATTTAGAAATAAAAGATGTAGGGTTATGTAAGACAATCTACAGATTTTATTCATAATGCAGAATGACTTAATAGTAAGTGATAACATTTTCTAACATTATTGCTCG
>NW_005054417.1:2351054-2369249 GCF_000277835.1 Geospiza fortis | reverse complement strand
AAGAACATTATTCAAAAGACAAAGACCTGTTTGCAAATAAAATTCAAAAATTTTATCTGTCATGTAAAGAGAGATACTTAAAAGTGTGTTTGTGAAGAGGACTTTGCAGCATAGTGGTATGTCTTTTCAGTACAGAGTATAGGTTAGTTATTGCACAGCTGATTATCTATTTTACAGTCCTGGTGTTGTGAAACTTCTAGACTGAGTGTCACTAGTTTAATAGGGTCTACCCAGAGTTTCTTATTAAGAAGATTTCTATTCCGTAACAATCCTTCCATAATGGATGTTTAACTAGCAGTGTTTCATAATAATTACTTTGTGTTTCATAGTAAGGTGTGCCTTTGTTTGGAGCAGTGCTTAGTATGTCTTTTATGATATAATGTTTTGTAATTACAGATAATCAGAGTGTTCAGTATAGAATATTTATTTTAAAATTCAAACCTCCCATTTTTGTGTCAAAGGTTTTGTGGTGTTATTGTTTCACCATGTCTCCCAAACAATGTTGGCATGTAAGAGCTTGATACGTCGAAAATGGAAAGTACCATTCTATTGTGTCTCTTGGATCTCACTCATTAATTAGTGGTATTGTGATATTTAGGAAAGATGAAGAAATTAGTAAAAGCCTCAAGAATCTTTAAGAATTAATTGTTTAAAATACTTCCATAGAAAGAGAAATATAAATCTATATCAGTCCTTTATTTAATTTGCAAGAGTACTGGATTTTCCTTCCAATTTGAGAATGATCTATAAAGAGCTGTAATCTTCACGCACTCAACAAGACAAGAAGCTAGGAAAGATTTATGTGTTAGCTGGAGGGTTTTTCTATTTTATTTTCCTCTTTTATTTCCCCCCAAAAGACAAGTCTACTTTTGAACAGACAAATTCTGCATTGCATCTCTTAATCTTGTTTGTTGCTGCTGTTGAATCTCAGTAGTTAGGATGGTTAGTCTCTGGAAGTTCCTTGCTTTGTTGTACAGACTGATGACTGATCTATAAACCCAGTCTGCTTGACACTAAGTCTATTAATTTTCTGTGAACTGAGAATTTCATATAGTATTTTTTCCTGTTATGGCAACAGTAATAGATCTTTCTGGTGCTAGATAGCATTGTCTTTTTCTGTCTGCTAGCAGTGTCTTGTGTCATCTGAAAACCTGCTGCATGCAAATACCATACCTTCATGCCTCTGCCTTTACCAGTTTCTTTGATTAAAAATACCAGTTAAATTGACAATTTAGACGTGATTAGAAGGAAAACTAGAACCTCAGTAAAGCACACCAGCTGTTTTTGGACTTCTGTCAATTACACATTTTCTGATCTGTGTAATCAAAAATCTCAATTAATGGAATTTCTTTTTATTTCTGTCTGTTGCTGCAAACCATTGTACCATTTCTAAGCAACATGCTGTTTTCTTACAGTGTTGTGTATCAACTTCACAGACACATGTTGCCCCTTCTTTTCCATCAGTCTGTGTACAAGAAAAAGACACTTCCTATTTTTGGCCTGCAAAATCTAATATATTAGTTACTGGAGGATCCTTCCCTTTCTATTTAGGTATTATGAACAAAACCAATTTTATGCTTTGAAAAATGCTTAATGTGTTTTATTTGCATAGGTCTTCCCATAAATTACTTTCAAAATTAATCATCAGCTAAGTTTTCTTATGATTATATTGCATTTTTGAGTCTTGTGCAGAATTTTAAACTTCCATGTCTTTTTGTCTCTTTTTTGAAAACATAGATTGGAGACTAAATTCCTTAAATGTTTATATAAAATAATTTTATGCCTAATTTACTGTATTTCAAGTTATTTCCTGAACACTGATGGATTTCTCTGTGTAGTAAGGTCTTTTTTTTTTGCTGTGGACATATCTGTCTGTCATAAAGAAGTTCACTCTTAAGTAACCTGTCTTCAAAACTGGAAGAGAAACAGCTGCCTTAGTAAGGTACTTCATTTTTACAGATCAGATGTGAAGCAGATAACCTATCTTGGATAAGACTGTCCACTATTGAGCTCTTGTGCTTTTCACACTGAGCTGTCCATCAGTGACTATTGTGGAAATATACATTAAACTGTACTCACTGCCATAATTACTAATTTTAAATCATGGGTTGTCATTTTAAAGGGCTTATTTGCCTTTACTTGTAAAACATTTTTTATGCTAGGACTTCTTGCCTTATCCTCGCTTTGGAATTACTCCATTCTACATCTTCTAAGTCAAGCTCTTGTGCTGCTTCCAGCTGCCAAAGTATTTGTTATCGCCTATTTTTCCATTTCCTCGTAAGCACTGATTAGAGCACAATGAACATTGCCTCATCAACAAATTATATTTTTCTCTTACCAGCTGGAATAAAACATAATTAAATGAGACAAGTCCTAAAAAGTCTCCACACATTTATCTTAATCTTTTCTCTGTGAAAAAGCTTGGGAATAGCCCTGCTGCTTCAGACTGTAACAGATGCCTGGGCATTAAGTCTCTCTGGAGTGCATGCATATCCTTTTACATCTCATCAGTCTTCATTTTTATTTCATATTTTTGATCAGCTGATTTCTGTTCTTAACCTTGCCTGATTGATTTTGAAACTACTTCTTGAAAACTACCTTGATGGAAAGGAATGAATGAGAGAATGAGGGGAAACTATTATTCCAGTTACTATGGAGCTCTGGTTCCTAAATTGCTATGTTGATAGTTAACAAAGTTGGAAGTTAGCATATTTGCCCTTTCTTTTTAACAAGCATGCTTTCTATGAGAATTTTATCTCCTGAAGTCTCCCTAGAGAACTACAGCATATGCTATGAGGTGTTTTCAGGAATAGATTCATCATCCTATAGGGCAATCCAGATGTCAACACTGAAATCTGGTTCTCTTACAGAGTTTTAAGATAGTTTTGGCTCAATTGTAATGCAAAGTATTAATTTTTCCTCTGTTGTAATGCAAGTACTATGCAGCTTTCACTCTGTTATAAAATGCTGTGCAAGTAGACAAGGCTAAAAGTATGCCAAAAATTACACACTTACCAAAATTGTTCCACAACAATTATCTCACAATCAGAAAATTTAATTTCTTTGAAATCAAGTTGCACCTCATGACCCTTAGCTGATTGCTTCCAAAAGATTCTGTATAGTCTGCTTCTTTTCATATAATTTTGTTTCTGGTTGAAAAGCAAATCCTTGCTAATGCCAAAGATCATTCTTATTGGGGAAAAAAAAAAATTAATTCGCCAGCCTCTGGAACACCGAGTGTTTTTATCAAGTGTACCTTGTCATGCAGATTGCATAACAAGAATTTTTCTCTCTCTTTGTTGACTTTTCAAGCTTTTTTTATTGATTAATATATTTGTGTAGCTATACCAAGAAATCCTTTATGACAATGTTCTAGAAAACCTACTTGCTGAACTAAATTTCTTCTTCTTTACGTGAGAACCGAGAAATTTTAATTTTAGAATTCTAACCTTTAAATGAAGTTTCAATAAATTAGGTAATATAAAGAACACAGCAGTTATATCTTAATTTATTGCACTCATAAGCAAATTATGAAGAACTATTTTTTTACTTAGTCAATCCTGCTAAATGTTATAATGATGAAATTGTACAGTCATCTTATCTGGATGGCAGTCACTGGAAATTTTGTGAGCAAGACTTGTCCATGTTATTTCAAATATGCTCAGATGCTTCTAAGTAAGCTTTAAATTGGTTAAATAGTTTATTATGCCATTTTCCGTTAAATAGTTTATGTATGCTGTTTATATCGGCATAAATCTATAATTAGTAACAGTATTTGAGTAATTAAGTAATTTTCTGTGGCTAGCACACAGAGCTGATGATTCATCTCATTTGTATATAAAAACTGCAAAAAAACCTGGAATTGTAATTCCTTCTCATAGTCATCATCTGGGTTGTGTAATTATTTTGAGAAGTTATGATTTAGATCACCATCAGCGCTATAGAATCTAAATGTTTTGGATGAGGGTGGCTTACAGAAGGACATGTATAGCAGTGAGTTAAGCAACAGTCTCTCACTTTGCATTTTGACACTTGCAAGAATGCTTTGATCTCTCTGACTCCTCCAGAAGAAATTTAATGTTAGTTTATGAAATTTATAGTTATAAATAATCAACCCAGTATGGATCCTCATCCTAACCCCTCAAGGTTTGCTTGAACCACTTCTTCCAATGCTCCCAGTCTCCTTCAGCTGTTCCAGAAGAGACAAGACTTCCAGGAGGTCTATGAGTCTACACACAAGCACAACATCTACATAATAACCTCTTATAATACTGTTAGAGATCACAGTAAGAGAAAACTTTTCTTTTGAACTTCTTAACATATATATCCTCCTTACATTTTAGGGGTAAAAATCCCCAGTTCTCTAAATCCTTGCTATATTGGTGGCAGACCAATCTGAAATCCCAGGTACTACTTGCTGTGCATCAAAGCTATGAAGCTGCCAGCAAAATAACTGAAACTACTTTACTGAGGTTGGCTGAAAAAATTATAACCAATTGCTTTAGCAGTCCAACAGAAAATACAGTACTACCCATTGGCTAAATCTCTATATGCATGCTTAAGAAGAAAATATACTCACTTGAAGAGAGGAAAATTCTGGATTCCTATGTGAAAAGAATTTTTTCCTGCACGTCTCATGATGTAGGATTTTAGGAAAACAGTAGGTTTGTTGACTCAAGGAAAGCACCTTGTAATATGCATTTTTTTGTCCAGCTGCTTCCCCAGTATGTTTTATGTTAATCTTCTTCCTTTGTAGATTACCCTAATCAGATTTTACTTTTTTTGTTAATGAAGAGTATAGAAGTATCTTAATGATGCTGTCTAGAATTGAAGATGGCCTTGAAACTCCATCCTTTCTTTTGTTTTTTTCTCATTATTCTGGAAGACATCACAAGGCTCTACAATTCATTACTAATTACTGAATGGTAATTGCACTGAATGGTAACTCTGTTCATCCTTAAGGAATTTTATGTCTCTTACTACCAGCAACTCAATCTCTTCATTCTCACACACACGTTATTTAAGTACCCATTCTGACTTTACTTTTGTGACTCCCTACATGGAGGTGTTGCATATTTTAAAACTCATATTTCCTCTGCATATTGATAGAACATTGCTATGCAGTCTTTCACAGAATCTGAGGGTATTTATGGAAAGATGTTTCAAAAGTCATGTTGAACTTTTCATTCTGTGATTTCTTCTTTGTTTCAGTTACTCATTTACATATTTCACTGAGTGTTTGACTGCCCAAACATGTCAGAATCCTAACTATACTTTTGAATCTCAACAGTATCTTGAATCTTAAGATCTTAAAGGTGTTCACTAAAGCTTTTGGAGAGAATACAGTTTGATAAACAATCTTCGCTAGTAAAATCTTCAAAGTTTTCATTGGTGAATAGCTGATGAAATTATGGGAGTACTCAGTGGCCTTCTGTTTTGATTTTTGACAGACTAGAATTGTTCTGTTGGATTCATTGAGTTTCACAGAGGTCATTGCTAGACAACTGACTGAATGCCATTCACTTTTTATCTAAATCATTATTTCTAACTGCCTGTGACAGTTTAATAATTACATTTGCATTCCCTTCATCTTTAGAACAAGCTCAGAGATGCTGAAAGATGTTATGCCACACTGTATTGTCATTTCTTTTCAGACATGCATAGTCTTGTCTTATACACTCATAATTGAGTTTATATGCCCAGTTTCCTGTGACTTTATTTTTGCACACTCTATGGCCAAGTTAAAATGTTATAAACATACATACTCTGAAAATTGTTTTTGAAAGTATCTCTGCAGTCAAAACAGTGATATTTCTCATAAAATACTTGTAATTGTCTTTAGATAATTGGGTTTAACTGAAAGCTAAGTAGATGTCCTCTATCGAATTTTGTGTTTTCAAATGTCTTTGATAAACAGTTTCCATAAGTGAGTCAAGATCTGGAGACTGTTTTGTCAAGAGTTCTATGGCATCACAAAAATTAATGCTTCATATCTACTATGGGCAGTGATTTGTTAACTTCTTTGTACTGTATCCATTAACAAATAATGCCATAGTCCATGCTTATAAAAATCCATCTGAGGAAAGATTTTTTTTTAGTTTTGAAAGATTCTTTACAGTGCAGGAGTTCATCCTTTTTTTAATCAGCCCTTGCTAATTACCAGCATATATAGTACATGGGAAGAATATTGGATTGCTTTTATGAAGTAGTTTGCTTGAAAAGAAGTTGAGTCTCCAGAAAAAGTGCTGTAAATTCAGATTTTTGAAATTGGATAATTTAATTCTGTTTTGCCAAAAGTTTCTTCCTCTATATGTAGCAAGTTTAGACTTGGCACTTTGTATATTTATTTAGCAGATGATAGCAGGGAACATGAAATGTGCCTAAAAAGAAGCGTTCCTCTATTTATGAAACGGAATGTTTTTAAAGCTAAAATTATCCTTTTGAGAAAAGTCAGTGCCTCGTATGTTTTTGGAGTTAGGAGACAGAAGGTTTATTTACTTTAATTGAGGCTTTGTTTATTTCATGTGTTTTACTCTGGCATGTATACTATATGTGGGGAGAAGGAAACTGTAACTCTCACCATAATGCACAGCACCAATTTTCTCATGAGATATGCAAAACCTCATTCTCATGAGATATGTAATCCCCCTACCTAAAGAACAGAACACAAGGATGTACTGGAATGGAAATAGAGTCAATGTCCAAGAAGGTACCACAGTGTTTTCAAAAAATTTTGTTAATAATTGGTGTGAGTACTAATTTGAAAATGTGCAAGTTAGCTTATTGACTGATTCCTTTTCCATCAGCACCAGTGTCTGAATTAACAGAGTGCCTGATATATTAGAAAATTAATTCAACCAGCAGCTGAACTGTTGGTGGTATTTTGTTTGCTTGTTTGCTTTGATTTGGTTTGTTGTTTTGGTTTGTTTAAGTTTTTTCCCCCCAAAGTCAAACCAGAAAACTGATGTAGGAGACATTTTATTTATTGAAGTAATTTAATGTATGCATCCTGCTTGGAACACTTGACTAACAGTGAATGGTCTCCTCATAAAAAAGTAGAGGTTATGGTGAAGGAATGGGAAATTTAGCATTAGGAGTCATGGTTTCTATTTACCCTTCTTCTGGAGGACCCAGAAAAACAAAATAACATTTAGCAAAGATGGCTGAAGGATTGAAAAGCATTCTTGATGCTAAATAAGCCAAACATATTAAAAATATTATTATATTTTTGCAAAATATGTGGACCCATGTACAATAAATTTCTTTATTTAATCTACATTACGAGGGAGAGGTAAACCATTGGAAGAAAAGTCAAGATGATACAATGGTTATTAACCTTGTAGAAAATTCTAGAACAGATGTTCAGTGGAATGAAATAGCAGTTTATGCAGGATAGTATTTCAGAATTCTCTGTTGGATTATTTGGTTTCAGGATTATTTGAAGGAAAGGAAAACCTGGGTAACAAAAGTATTTTATGAATTTTACTCCTTTATTTTCTAAAATAGACCTCGTCCTGTTACATAATGTTAAAAATGCAGATGCAATTCTCAAGTACTTTTAGATATTTGTAAGTGAATAGTCAATTTTCAAATTGTTTGCAGTGGCAGAACATGCCTGTTGGAATCTAAGGGGTTTGTTTATTTGTTTGGGTTTTTCTTTCTTTTTTTAAAATAAGCATAGGTTTCTGACTTCAGAACCAGAAGTAATTTAGTTTCTGCAAATTTAGCTAACACAAATTTTCTAAATCTTTTTCCTCAATCATCATTATCCATTATATTCTGAGAAATAAATTGAAGCAGATTTTTAAATACAGCTAAATTGAAGGGGAAACAAACAGAAAAAGAAAACCTCCAAACCAAAATAAACTTAACAGAACTTTATATATGTGAAAGATGGAGCATTTGTTTATTGGAGGAAAAACTTACTAGACTTAGGTGATGGTTAAACATTAGACTTCAAACCAGAAGCATATCTTTAAAAGAAGTAAGAAATTAAAAAGTGAATATTTCTTGAATTTAAGTGTTCTAAGTGTTAGAAAAATAAGATTGTTCAAGACAAGTTCCTGTAGGCAGGCACATGGGAATTATTTATCTCCAGATCTTTCTGATTTAGCTGTTTCCAGTTTACCTTTCTTATGCAAGACTTCCACCTCTAACACATTAGAGAGTATTAGTCATTTAAGCCCTGAAAGGGCTTGATTAGAAATCAGTCTGAAAAAGCAAGTATAATAACTGGTTTTGATACTGAAATATAATCTGTAGTGTGTCCTTCAAACATTTCTGTTTTGTGTATGGAAGTCACTCAGTGTTTGCTCAAATGATGGTGAAATTGCTTTTGTGTATATCCAGTCATGCATTTTCAGGCTTAAGAATAGTGGGTGCCTTTTTGTTGTGTTTTGTTTGTTTGGTTGGTTTTTGTAATTTATTACAGCACTATCAAAAATTTTGTCTTAGGCAACAAAGGTATCCTTCTTACAGGAAAGTTATTCAACAATATTAAAATTTTTGAGCACCATGGTTAAAAATCCCACATCAGCTGAGGGATATAGGTTATTTTATTAGAAAATAGTAAGTGTTTAAAATATCAAAAAGTTTGTCATTAATAATTCTTACAGCACATCAGAGACTAGTTTGAATATAAGTAATTTTTTATTAAATAGGGTTGTTCTGGCATATCACTCTCATGATACTGTTTGGTTTGTTTTGTGTGGCCATTAGACATATGGTACCTTCACTTGCCATTTAGGATTTTCCTAAACTTTTTACAACAGATAGCCACTAGCTGTGAGAAAGAAACACAAAGACAATGTTATTTCAGCTTGATGAGCTAATTAATATAATTTCAGAAGGCTAAAGATAGCAAACCACCCAGATCTACTGCCTCTTTCCATTTGGTTTTCTTCTTTCCTCAGCTATATGGGACAGGAATGCTGCGTGGAAAACTTCTTATGGGGTGAATAGTGAAGTGGTAGATAGCAAAAGAAGGTTATATAATTTCTTTCCATTCTTCCAGATATTCTTGTTCTTTCTTAGGAGAAATAGTTTTAGCTTTACACAGAACAGGATGCCGATTTGTTTTTAACTTACTTTGTTTGTAGAAGTAAAGATATGGTGTTCTGTACTAGAGAACTATCAGCAGGGATATCAAACAGTTTTCAGCTAACAGGTAGTACAGCAATTAGTTCATGTTCTGGAGAAATTTTCTTGGTAGATATTTTGGAGGGAAAATCAAAAGGCTTATAGTGTAATGAATGTTCAGAGAAATTCCTTTGGAAGGAATTCCACTGATTAGAAAATTCTCTGGTTTTGTGGCTGACACAATGTAACCAATGAGCCCAGTCCAGAAGAAAAATGGAAGCAGGCTGCAGAATTTTTTGCATTGCACTGCTTTGCTGTGCTCACAGAGCGTGGCAAATTTAACGCCAAATTGCAAAAATACCTGAAAAAGGCTTCAAATTTGTCATATTTATCCTCCACACACTTCTCTCTCACTTTCTCTCTCTTGCTCTCCTCTTCTTCTAAATGAGCATGCTAGAGAAGAGACAGTACTTAATCTTGTCAAAATCTGGTCAGTGTGCCCTTCATTTATGGCAATGAAAGGAATTTTCACCTTGCTTCAAATGTAACTGTAATTGGATAAGTTACTAGGTAGACACATACCAGAGGCTCCTCATAACTTTCTGCTCAGCTGCTGCTAGAAGCTCAGCTCTGATTTAAGCTTAAAGGTCGATGGGGATTTTTAATGTTCATAACACCTTCCTCATCATCCTGCCCTCTATGCTGTATAGTCATTTGTGCCTGAATGAAAGCAAATGCCAACAGCAGTAAGAGTGATGGTGTTGTGCTTCTATGCACAAATCTATGTGACTCCACAGGTGAAAGCAGTGAAGATCTCTGAGTGGTAGGGGAGGCTTGACTGGGCTTTCCTGTAACACAGGACAGCTTTCAGAGCATCACTGAGCAGGGTCATGTCATGTTGTTACATAGCCAACACCAAATACTTTAAACAATTCACAGTTCAGAAGGAGTATTTAAATAATTTAAATAGTTAAATAGGAGTAAAATTTCTATAAATTATGAGGAAAATGAAATGAAAAATTAGTAAATTTCTTAAGAAGTTAGGTTCAGCAGTTTCTGTTCTTCAGCTATGTAGGCAGGAGAATATTTCAGTTTGCTGTTTACATTATAAAGCAATAGAATTTTGAGGAGGATTTTGAAAGAGAGGTATTGATTTTTGCCTTGAGGCTGTTCTCAGTCTGGAGTCTGAATAAGATTCAACTGGCACTGGTGGAATAGCTGCACAGGTTATCCTATGGCAGTGACATTAAAATCACTTCAAAGTTTGTCTTTGTATTGGAGAAGAGCAGTGGATATAAGGAACAGAAAAAAAAAGAAGAAAATCTGAAAAGTTACATTTCAGATTAGTTTATGCGGAAAGGAAAGTATTTGAAAGTATCAAAACTTGATGGAAAGATCTGCAGATATATGGGACAGGAGTATGTATTTACTGCCTTTGCAGAAACATATAAATTGTCCCTAGGGCCTTTATCTCTGAGACACTGCTATTACAGCGGCTGAATCTCTCCAGTATTCTTTAACTCACATATGTTTGTTTTGACAGTTTGGTCAGAGGGAAGAGATTAAATTCAGGTAGTCCATGCGATATTAGTGGCAGTATGTTTTGAGTCCAGTGATAGGGCTATACAAAGTACAGAATGAAGTCACATGAGTGATCCTTGGTAATGAAAAAGTTGATGTAATTGATCTTCCTCAAAAAAGAAGAAAGATAAAGGCCTATGCATAGTCTGTTTTGTTGAAAAGAATGTTGCTGCATATGGCCAGGAGCAGTTTGGATCTAGTCTTGATGTTATTGAAATACTACTTCTAGAATCACAGTTTCTTGGAAAAACATCTAAAAGAAATACTTTGCTGAGTCAAGACTTGAAATACTTAGTACCCTAATGGAGTTATATTAAATTGGAGACCTGGAGGGGTGAATTCCAGCTGACTGATAGCTCTGTGAAGGAGGCATCTTGGTGGTGGATGTGAGGATGTGAGTTTCTGACTATCAGAGTTGTCATTCAAAGAAGCACTGGTATTTCGTTAATATTGAGCTGAATATATTATAGCTAACTCATATCCAGGCCTCAGGGTGTTATTTGAAGGTGAGAGAAATGTTTCTAGATAATGAAAAAAACCCAAACCGAAAACAACTTCAAATATTTATCCATGATCAGGATATGGAGCTGCAATTCAGCAGGGTCCCTGAAGAAAGCCCTTTTGGTTCAGCTGCACTTATTATCAAATTTAAAATGTGTCTTGTGTTTGAATTCCTTTAACCATGATCTTTCCTGAAGAAAGCCTGTGTGTTCCATTAGCAGCAACTGATATATTTGTACAATTATTAGTACGAATTGCACAATTTGAAAATTGTAATGGTATAATCAGAAAGGAGGAAACATTTTGTAATCAACTGCCAGTAGTACACGATTGTCCTATCATGTTCCTGCAGCATCCAGCACACAAGCTCTCACTGGTTTGACAATGGCACAGTGGACTCTAAAGACTGTGTATGAGCATTGCAAGGGCTGGAGTTCAGGGCTTGCTTTCTGGCACAGAGGGACGGAAAATTCCATATGATTAAATGGTCCATCATCCCAGTTATCCCACCCACAGTTCTTACTTACAGGATTTCCTGTTTCTTTAAACCACATTTGAGTGTTGCATAGGCCAAAACTGTGAACAGGAACGCTCTAACAAATAAATTGTATGGATGATCACATGCCACTGCTGAAGTCTTGAGTCCTTCCCTTCACTTACTGATACATATATAACCATAGCAGTTCATAGAATATATATATTCCTATTTATTGTAAATTTTTGATGAGAAATTAATTAAGCACTTTAAATGAACAATTATTGATATATTAGGCAGAAATATTAAACAAACATATTATGCTCTCTTTTTTTGGAAAGGGTGGAAAACCAAAGAACAGCACACCAAAAACAAAAAAGGCAACCAACCAAATTCTAAACCAAACCATAAAAAAACAATTTTCCAGGTCTTTGTGATGACAAAACTTTTGCAAATAGAGTGACATATAAGTGCACAAAATAATCACTATAAAGAAATACTCCAAAATATTCCACATGACCCCAATATATCACAATTAAAGTTTTAGTTTACTGGTTTTATTTAAAGGATGTTCTATTTTGGCAATTTTAAAAGCAGAAGGAAACACAATGTTGGTCTTGAAAATGTTTTAGTGGCTTATTCTCTATGTAAAAATCACATTCAATGTGCCTATATTAACAGATATACTATTATGAAGTGACCCTAGTGTAATAATTTTTTTAAATTCATGTCATTCTGATGGGTGACATTTAATTTATGGTGAAGGGCAGCACTGAATTGTTATGCACTCTTAACTAGATATTTCCTTTGCTGTGATGTTAAATGTTAGTCAGGAAGGTAGTCACAAATTGAATAGAAAAGCCAGATTTTTTTTATACAACCTTTGAATGGCCAAGCTTTTTTTAAGAAGTCCATATATTTTACATTACAAAATATGATTTCACACTTTATTATGTGCATTTAGAGGGTCCTCTGCAGTATCTAACTCTTCCCTGCAACTTGTCACAAACTCTTGAATAAACTGAAAAAATCACTAAGTGCTTCACTTATAGAAGAGGGAATATTTGAATTTCTCAAGTATATTTCTCTCTTATACTGTCTTTCATTCTCTTAAAGAGAAATAATTATCAATTTATTACTTTATGTTATGATTATAGAATAGACTATCACTATTTTATATTACAAATTTACAGTCTTATTCATAGATACCCTATAACCATCTTAAAAATTTTATTTGAACCAAGATGGCAAGATCTTCTGATCAGTAGTGCATATGAATCCCTTATTATTGCAAACATGCCAGTTAGCAATATGAGCAACTTTGCAAGGTCTAGTAGAGAGTTACACACTGTTGGACTAGATTACACCAAACACTTACAGACTGGGTTTCCTAATAAAACATATTTAAAGGTAAGGACAAATATAGGATATTGTATCATGAAGTTTAAGAATTATATGTAAACCTTCAGAGGCAGTGGTTGGTATGTGTTTTTATTTAAAAATAATTAAATGTAGAATGGATGCAATGCATTTGCAGCTCCTATCCTATATGTAGGATTCTGAGATTTCTTAAGGTAGAAAAACTGTCTAAATATAGTCTTTGAAGATGTGTCAGCTTGATAAGTATTCATGTAAAGTAGTTTGTGAGAACTCAGCCCACCCTTGCAGTTTAGGAACATTACAAAACCTCCTGAAGTCCATGACAGTGATAGTACGTGATAGTTTTAGACTATCACAAAGAGAAGGAGCAACATTCTCCACATAAAAGGAAGAAATCTTTTGTAAATATATATATAATCATTAAGGTTTACATAGATCTATTATTTCTTATGCAATATATATGATTTCTTCACTGGAAGCATGAAAGCATTTATTTTCCCCATTGTGTTAGAGCATGGGCCAAATCAATGTGTGTTATTTCAAAAAGATGATCTAAGATATTGCTAACATTCTTCTAAGGCACATTGTGCATATTCTTTGAATATTCTTTGAATGTTAACAGACCAGATTTGCTGATTTTCTTTGACAATAACTTCTGAGTTCCAGATCAGACTTCAGTTCCTTCAGTTTTAGTAAACCACTGTAGTGATTTACTAAAACCATTTTGAAGGTGTGTTTTGGGGAATATAAAGGAGGATCCATGCTAAAATTTCTTTTCTTTAGATTTAACAGTCTACGCTCTGCTCTAGGAGCAGATCAATGAATTTACTTGTAAGGAGTCAAATTATTTTACATATTAAACTTAGCAGAACTGTATTATTTTTACAATCATTTTAGGGTTGCTTAGTAAGTCATTTTTAATTCAGGAACAATTTAAAGGCAATGAAAGTAATAGATACTTATTGGAACAAATACAAACAATGTGTTATTCAAATATTTAAGATATATTAAAAGAATTTAAAATTTGGGAAAAAATAGATACATTTTATTTTTAAAAAATTAGAGTGCTGTTTCATGGTTCCAGGATGTCAAAGTGTTTACTTTGACATTGACATTCATAGGCATGGCAATTTTAAATATAATACTCTTCATAACACAGAGTAGCATTATTTTTTTTTTGTTGCCACACGACAGATTCCTTTAGTTCAAATATGTGCAGTTTTACTAGAATTAAAAAATCCAAGTATTCCTTATTCTGGGCTAAAAAAAGTAAATTATGCTATATAAAAGAACTCCTTTTAAAACAGTAAAAGTTTTCAATTAGAGAACAGGAACACAAAGGAGAAATGATGGTATTACAGTGAAGAGAGAATTATGTGGAGAAGATAAATTATTCTTTACTATTTGCCTTTTTTCAGATTACAGAAAAGGAAAGAATGTTAAATTGAAAATAACAAATTTAAAACATAAAAGATAATTTAATTACTTTTATTCTTGTGGATTGTTAATTAACCTCTGAAACTTTTCTTATGCTAAAATAAAAAATGAGTGCTTTGCAATAAAACTCTAGTGATTAGACATACAAATGCATCTGAGGTAGTGCTTCGTGTGTGAAGCAAGGGGTGGAGTTTATAAAGAAACTTTCTCAGTAGCATGTGAGCAATTTCAATTTTCATGCTTTTCAACTTTAAATTTTTTTTGCATCTTCATATGAAATGCTGGTACTAATACCAGTCAGAAACAGAGTATGTTTTTGTAGCAACTTTTCATTATCTCTTTTCAGAGAGCCATAGTGTTGAGGAAAAAAAAATCACCAGTGTGTAAATAGCAGGCATTCTCATTTTCTCATGTTAATATTTGCTATGGCAACAGTCATACCTATTGTGAAAATTTTAGTAAAATAGTAAACCTATTTTATAGATGGTCCTGTGTAATGTCATTTTATTTCATGTTCTGTGCATTTCATTAACCTGTTTACACTGTCTGTTGTGAAAATTCTTTGTGCATCAGATACATCCACAGGTCAATGCATAGATTTGGGAAATTTTACTCTAGACTGTAGGTCTATTACAGAATCCCCAAAGATTGTGGAAAATATTTCCATCAACTTCTGTAGATGTTAGTTAAGGTCCATTTGAACATATGGAAACCAGCAAACAACATGGAATGCAATTAAGTAGAAAAGGATATTTCAGTGAGGTGAACACATATAGGATAAAATATAGGATGTATAGGATAAAATGTTCTCCTGAGTTTCTTGAGTTAGTATTTGAAGCAATGGTGAAAAATATGGCCTGGAATTTGGGCCTCTATGAATGTTACTGGCATCATGACCATTATGAAACAAAAGCTGCAACTGTCATCTAAGTTGGTTCAGAATATGCACCTGAATATTTATTTTACTATAGTAAGTGACAATTAGGTAAGTTTTTCCCTACTTCCCTTTTAATAATTCCTGATTTACGAATTTATGTCTAGCAGTTCAATTAGGTTAAATGATGTGTTGAGACTGAAAGTTGTTGTTGATTAAAATAGCTATAAATCATGCCAGACAGAGTGGTAAACAGGTAGGCTTTTATTCTTGTGAAAAAGAAATTTTAAGAATCATAAAAATATTACTTAGTGCTACTTATTTATTAATACTTATATTAATTAATACTTAATATTTACTTATTAAGTAAATATTACTTAATTTGTCGGTTGAAGACAAGAATGTGGGAGGAAAAAAAAAGACCAAATTTGATTCTTTATGATCTACAGATAATTTTCAGTTTAGGTAATGGTTGTTGTTTGGGGTATTTCCAGGCGTGTTTAATAACTGCTGATGTTTAGGCAGTTCTATCTGGAATAATGAATATCAACTTTTGCATTTAAAGTCAGAGGCTCGAAAAAAATTTTGTTCATAGTTATCTTTAAAAGTGTCTCTACCTGTTTACTGTGCTGTCATTATTAAAGACCTCACAGACAAATATTATTTAACTTTCATTTATTGCATGTAATTTTGATATCCATTTTTAAAAAGGCATAAAATGCGCATAAATAATTCATGCATATAACTAATCATAAAATGTAATGTGAATGTATATATTTTATAACTATGAGTATTTTTTAGTAAATTAAAAATATATTTCTCTATATATTATATTTGATTATGTAGACTCAGTAAAAATAGCATATATAAATTTAAAATATTGCTAGGGGCATATGAATTTGCTGTGTCTCATGCAGTCTTACATTATATTAAATCATGACATAAAAGCAAATATGTTTAGTTAAATTGTTAGTGACATCCTTTCCTTTGAGAATACTTCATAAAAACATGTGGCTTAGTTGTTTGATGCTTACAATAATCCTGCTTGCATTTTCACCTAATTAACCCAAGAAAATTCATTGGAATATCTAGTTCTTTGCATTATTTTTAATGTATTTTTTCATTTGATTAAAATTCAACCTTTTATTTTCAGGTCAAAAAAAATCAGTACAATAATTTAACGACTGATTTTTGGTTTTATTTTAAAGAACAGCAAGAAAAGGGGGTTTGTGGTCAGGTGAAAATATTTTTGCTGAATTGCCTAATGTATTACTGCTGTTTCATTTACAGAAAACAATACCGTTCTTTTGCATGAACTTTTTCCTTCTTCATTCTCAAATTTAAAGCCACTCTGCCATCAACAATGTATGTATAAAAAAATTATAGCAGCATAAAAGAAAATTCAGTCATAATATAAAGCAGTTTTAACTCGGATGGATTAATTGTACTGTTATATCCAAATGAGCTAAAGCAAGTTTTGGGTCCATTCTGTCAGTCCTTAATCAAAGAAAAAGAAGTTTTTCCATAATTATTCTCTGTTTATTTTTTAATGAATGTTTGAGGGGTTTTTTTTTGTTTTGATTTTTTTTCTTTGATAAGCCAGAATGAATTGCATGTGTATTTCTGCAGAGAGAATATAACTTGAAGATTGAATTATTGCACTCGAACTTGGCTGAAAGTGCAGTATGTTGAACTCTACCTAAGTTTGTTCAGGAAGGTGTGCTCTTAAATGTATCCAAATCAAAACAGCAACTATTTGATTTTTGGTCTTTCTCTTAACGTTCAGAAGCACAAATATTTTCCATATGAGAATGAGCAAGAAATAAATATTATCCATCTCTTTAGCATTTATTTTTTCCTTACTCTCTGAGTTAATTTTTTGTGGCTAAAATTAAAAACAAGTTGAATCTCATGAGAAGTGATTGTGACAATATAGTGCCCTTTATATTTTATCATTCTGAACATTTTTTCCTTGTTTGTAGTGAAAAAAAATGCTTTATTTGAAGTTTTACAGTACAGAGTCAAACTGAAAATTTTTAAACAAGTATTTGAAAGCATATACTTTTATAGTTGTCAGCTTCCTCTTACTGGATTGTAAAATATGGAAAACTAGTACTGTTTCATGTAGTTAGACAATAATTGCTCAGGCAAATTTGAAAGGACTCGGCAGTATTTCTTGAAGAGCTTGATTTTACTGATGTTATCAGATAACTATAACAGAAAAGAGAAATCTTTTGTTGCCTGAGAATGTGAGGAATTTCATGGTTGAATGAGTATTTAGGTATGACAAACAGGATTCTTAAGAGCATGAACATGACTTCATGACCTGCTTTATGAACCTGTGATTTATTTTTTCCATTTATTCAAGAGATCTAGTGATTATGCATTACTGATATTGATTGTTGCTTGACATAATAATAGAACTGATTTTGTCCTGTTTCATTTTCTGTCTGCTTTTTAGAACTGAAAGGGATCATTGCCATTTGTAGTAGCTCAGGATTAGATCACCCCAGTTGAATAAGTGTAACTGGGTCAGAACAAATTACCAAATGTGTTCACCTCTTCAGGATGAGTGGCTACATGAACTGCACTGTAATTTTATTTTGTTTTTTGCATTGTGAATAAAACTAGTAGACATTGTGAGCACAACTACTAGTAAAATGAAGGAAATATGAGTTTGGCATGATAACAATGTTATTGCTAATGATTTTTACAACTTCAGAAACTGAATTAAATTGAAAAAACCAATGCCAACAATTTCAATAGTATGAAACCAGAACATTCACAATGGATATATGTGCAATCCCTGGCTCTTCCAAGTTTGTAGTAACTTTAATTTAAATTCTTATTTGCATATAATTGAGCCACC
>NW_005054417.1:2342426-2350997 GCF_000277835.1 Geospiza fortis | reverse complement strand
TACAACTATTTGTTCTGCAGTCTGTTGGTTTCTGGAGTAACAATCCATTACAGAGTCCATCCATCAAGAGTATTCTTCCTGTACTCTAAGACGTGTTAATAGCAAAAACCATCTTGTAAGGAATCTATACATTGTCAGGCAATACAGTGAGTCTGCTCTGAAAAGTAACAAACATACCCCCACCCCATACCCCCATTCTTTTCCCATTCCAGGAAGGAATGTTGCATTTTCTTTTCCTTTTTTTTGATTTTTCTTCTTTTGGAACTCTTCCATTATGCAGACAATATTCTGTTGTCTTTGTTCCATAAGGGATTTTTATATTCAGTTTAATTATCAAGTTCTTTTAGAAACATTTTTTATATTTTTTATGGGTCAGTTTGATAGTAATAGTTGTTACACATACACTAAAAAAATCCATATATAATATTATATAATATCTACTCCTGTGAAATATACAATCAGTAAATGCCCTACTTTTTCTGAGGAAAATGGGTCCATTTACCATGTCTCTTATTCCAAAGGGATTAAAACTGAACCCTAGATTTTATTAGAAATCTCTTTTAAGGGCAGATCACAGTTTTCCACTGAAACAGCTCTCATTTGCTTTTCTGATTTTGGATGCCTCATCTTTCTCTATAATCCTGTGATAATTGCATCCATTTAGTCTACCATGTAAGGCATCCATGCATTTTAATCTTTTGTTTACAGATACCTAGCACTTCTCATGCTTTCCTGTTGAATGCTAATGGAGAGTGCAGGTCTTAGCCTATTCAGGATAAATAGGCAATTAAGTAAGAGCTTTAAAAAGTATAGCCTCGCTAAACTATGTAATGAATTGATCAAGTGTCATTTTTACACTGAGAGATTGCTTCCAAATGTTTAATTTTGAGAGAGAGACATTTAATGAATATGCATTCATTAGAGTGATAGAGTATGAGTTTGAGTGCATTTCTGCATTTTGTCATTGTTTTGTGGCTTACATTGCCATTAACTGAAAAAATATATCCAACCTGCATAATATAGTTCTCTAAAACCCTACAAAGCGATTAATGGAGATTCAGTATCTTTTAACTGATGGCAGTAAAGACAGAACCTGGTAGATGTAGAACAGCTAACATTTTTGCCTTCTAATTTACTTTCAGGAAATGCATACTTATGAAAAGATGCAATGAAATTAACTTACTGGCAGACATGAAAAAAGTTGTTAGGGAATGATAAAAAAGGTGAGATTGTTCAAAAGGACACAGTGTGCACTAGGACTCAAATCCTGCTTGACCTGACAAGGAGTGACTTCTGTGGTAGGCTCAGCCTCATACCAGGTGCATGGCACTGCTTTTTCTCCATTCTTTCCCTAGAAATATGCATTAGGAAATTACAGCCTAGAAAAAAAGCAAGAGTAACTATTATTTAAGTAAATACTTTTTATAGGTTAAAAAAAGAAAAACCAACAAAAAAAACAACTTCAGCATGATAATAAGAAGTCCAGCCTTTATAGTCCAGCCTTTATATTTGTTTTTTGCATTAGGCTTGTCCCTATGGATTCTTTCCACTTACTGAGAGGAGCTGTGGCATCCTCTGTGACTTTAGAAATCTGAAAGCAAGTAGGACCAAGTTCTTTCTTACACACAGCATAGACTACATAATGAAAAAATACATAAGTGCACTTTTCTCTGTGAACTTTTCTCTGTTGTTTTGATGATCTTCTTATTAAGCATTGCTTGACTTCCTTTTAGATAGAAGTACACCATTTTTAGTCAGTGTTTGTTTCTTTATTTTATAAAATTTAAAAATTAGACAAAGAAACGTAATTCCAGAACCGAAGAAAAAAAAAAAAGGAAAAATAGAGCTCTTCAATGAGTAAGGGGCAGGGCTTCCCCATAAATTCTTAACATATTTTCAGACAGTGTTGCAGACTGAATGAAGGGAGGGAAGTTCTGATGCAGCTGATAGAATTCAAGAAGGCAGTTCAATTTTCAAGTCACTCATTGTCCTATTTCTGACAGCTGCACCTAACAATAGTATGTGGCCTTCTTACACTTTTCATTTGCACTCTTAGCAAGAGATCAAGAACAAAGAAGCAAACAATAAGAGATCAGACTCTTTCTTTCCTGAATGAGTAGTGTGCTATGTAATAAAAATAAAACTGAAAACAGAAAGAATGTTTTTTTTGGAATGTTTTGTATTTGCATTCAAGTACATAAAACAATTTAAAATAGAGAGAAAACTTATTTGTTGTGCAGTATGTGCCAAAACTCAATACTCAAACTTCCATAAAAGCAGTATTTTGCTCTGCTTTACTGGCCCTTCCAAAGAAAACTATTTTGGTATTTCTAGAAGTAGAACTTTGGAACTTTTGGTATTTCTAGAACTTTGCATTTTCATCCAATTTCATAGTACTCATAGAACTGAGCTACAGAGTCCAATTACAGGACTGTGTTTGAGAAGAGAATGTAGAATTTTTGATAGCTTACCTTTGCTTAAAGCATATTGCATCTATTTAAAAAACTCTTCTAGATTTTCTTTTTGTTAACTTCCAGTTAACACTTTTTAATTATATTTGTAGCTAGGTTAGTTTATATTAGTAGCTTTTCCTGTTCAACTTTGAATATTACTCACCGTGTTTATGTCATGTAGTAGGCAATAAATTTTCAGCTGAAGTATAGGAGATCTAAATGGGGTCTGGGTCTTGAGGCTATATTCTGTTTTTGTCGTAATGGAACTAAAATTGTGCACTGGACATTTGTAGAGTTATAAATCTGAAAGCCTGATTTCCATCTTAGGAAACATTTGCCCAGGCAGCAATTGAAATGCACTTCCAGCAGCTAGTAGTTTTTGTTCATATTCAATCTATATTTGTATATTTATATCTACATGTGTGTATATAGGTAGGTAATGGCTGTGTGTGTGATTTGTATTCAAGTATCTTGATTTTTTTACAATCCTATGGCCAGATGGCTTTTTCTTGAGGCCTTAAGGATTGTGATGTAGTGTTGGTTAAGTCTGAATACTCGGTACACATGGCAGCTGATCTAAAACCTGAGGAGGACAGAGCAGTTTACAGGGCCAATTTACAATTTCCCTGTTACCATTTCAATTTACAGGGACAGAGAAGATCCTCTGGGATCTCTTGCCAATGTTAAGATGACTACTATTACTGTTCCCCTGGTAAGCATTGTAACAGGGAGTGATTGAAGCCAGGCTCTGGGGAATGAACCACAGCTATCTTCCATTGACCTCAAAGCATTTGGTAAATTGACCTCAAAATCAGTCCTTGTGTTTCTTCTAAAAGAAGTGCATTATATTTTTAAAGAATAATTTTACTGTTTGAAACGCATTTTTAAGAGTTTAAGTGGATATGAATATCTCTCCCTACTCCTATCTCCCTGATCCCAATTGTCAGTGAAATAACCTCTCTCCTTCTTTCTTATTTCTCAATTAAGGCATGATATTCTCTATAAGCCTCTTAGACATATAATTTCCTACAGAGGCTGTAAATTTATACTTATTGTTGCAGTCCATCAGAGCCATTCAATTGTCCTTAGAATTTGTTTTACTAACTAGTTGTCAAGCAGTGACTTTGAAGGTTTCTGTAGTGTCATCTCTTAAAGTCATTTGTTCAAATCTCAGGAGACAATTAGCTATGAATAAAGCTGAAAATAATTTGAGATTCAGCTTAGCAGTTCAAATGTTCACTGAAGGCATATGGTCTTTTTTTCTACGTTCTTAGAAATACATTTAGAATTCTATCACATCATGCAGTTATATTTTGCATTTTGAGATCATGAATTTTATTTGTTTATTGAAAATAGAGAATTCCATAAAAATAAAATAGACCAGAAAATTTTCAATGTAAATTGGTGAAATGTACTCCAAGTAGAATATTGGGGACAAATGTCATAGTTAGGAAAAGAGTCAAGCTTTTGACTTGGTGGAACTGGCTAATATATTTCTAAATATGGCTGGAAAGCAACCAGTTGTCATATCAGGAATATAAAACTTGGATTATTTTATCCCCAAAGATGCTTATCCATAAAAATGTTGTTTGGTACAAAGTATCATATCACCTTATACTGAAACCCACCTTTCTGGAGGTAAAATATATGACTTAAATTATAACAATTTTCATGGACTAAGCATCTCTCAGTAGCCTCCAAGTGTTCAGTAAATTGCCTTCAAAATTTATCCTTGTGGTTTTACATGAAGAGGTACTTTGTATGTGCAAATGCTATCTTAATAAAATCTGATGGAACACAAGTGTGAGTAACTGCTGCCATTCTGTTCAGCCATTACTGTTCAGGATATTTAGACTCCATATCAATTATAAAATGAGTGAGAATTCTTAAGAATAAATTAATATTAAAGAATCATTATTTATTTATTATTATTTGTTTTAAAGAGGATTAGACTGTTTTTATACTGTAAGACTGCCACCTGATATATAAAATTATGCATTTTTGAAACAAAAGAATGGCTGATTTTTTTTTTAATTACTGAAATTTTCATATTATTGCTAAAACTTCTGCTCCAAATTAATCTATCTTTACTGTTACAATAAAATAATAATGCTCATTACAGTGATGACATTTATGTCTCATTCGTACTTATCTTTTGAGCAGTGAGCTTAAAAGGATTCTGTAAGCATTAAAAAGATAAAATAATACTCTTTTTGTATTTCTGAAACAGCTCACTTTTTAAAACCAGCCACTTTCTTAATTATAGAAAAAATACCTGATTTATAATTTATTCTTAGTGAAATATGTTGATATCAGTTTATATAGTAAAGAAATTGACCATAATTTTTGCCAATATTATATCAGGAAGGAAGGAGGGAGAGGATGCTCAAGAAATGTTGGACAAATTGCTAATATAACAAACATATAGCTGTAAAATGATTTCTTAAATCATAAAAATATTCTAATTTGCTTTGAGATTTTCATTATTGCTACTATACACTACCAAGAAAACCTTAATGGACAAAACCAATCCAAGATGTGTCTTTTTGAAGCAAAGATGTAGTATTGGCAAGCTTAGAAGATTACAGTGTGTGAAAAAAGTAAAGAGCATGGTTTTTTTAAGAAACAGAGTAGGTACCACCATAATCTGCTTTCCCCTCAGTATAGTAGTGAATAACCAGCTGCTTCCCTGCAGCTACATATGACAGGAAAAATCAAATTATAAACAAAAAGATAGTTCTTGTTGTAAAGTAGCTGAATTGCTTCTTTGATCAACAAACAGTTTTTTCTGATGGGAAATGTTTCTTATTTTAGAAATGAATATGGATGGAAAGCTAAATCTGAAGAAGTCATAAGAAAGCTATTGTGTTTCAGTTTGTGATTGTTTCTTGAGATGGGTGATAAACTTGTTGAATTTGGACTATTCTAAACACAAAATGAAAATAATGCAAGTTTATTTAAATATAATGGATTGAACTAAGCAAACAAAATTTTATGTATATCATATTTATGTATATTATATATTATATTTATGTTTCTTGTAAAAGAAATATAAGAAAGAAACAAGATTAAATACCTTTCATGATTTTTCATAAATCTCTTAGCAAATTTTTGAATATTTCTTACTAAGATACACTTTGAATGAACCTAGATTCAGACAGAATATCTTTATTTGGTATCTATGCTGAATCAGTGGTTTATCTAGTTTACATTTATACAATGTATCATTCAATGAACAGAGCATTGCATGCTCACAGCAAGAAGAATAACTCTCTCAAAATATTAAAGGAAGAACATAAAAATATCACAGTCTGAAAACACAGCTGCATGAAAAGTTAAAAGAACAACTGATATCAATGGCAAAATTCACATCATATATTCCAGACCATAATAAGGAGAAGGGCATACAATTACACTTTTTAAAAAATATTTTTTGTTTCTTCAGTTATCCTCTGCAACCAATACTAATATGATTATGAATGTTCTTAAATTATCCTTATGACATAATATTATATGTTAGCTTAAATTCAGTGAAGGTAGTTTAAACAGATGGATTTGATCTTACAGTCAGTTGGATAGACAAAAGGAGGATATACAAATGAATGTACTGACCTGCCTGGCATTAATAAATGATTATTTATTTGGTTTGATTGGGGTCTGTATTCTTAACTTCACATCTGGAAACAAAGTCACTGCACAGCTGATAAATGAAAACCAATTCAGATAGTCCAGAGGTATACTGAGCAAGTATGCTGGACATTACAATGATTACTACTCAAAAAGGAAAAGTGGTGTATCAGGACCCGTAGCAATTGCTAGACTACTTGCAGTGCACTCTTGTAACACAGCCCATTGAGCCTAAGTAAAAGCTACTTTGGGATGTTTAGTATCTGCTTGCTGTGTCACAGATTGAAATGCTGTGTTTATTGCCTGCTTACCTTCTACAAAATCATTATCTTGCTTCAAAATTCTTAGAAAAGTGGTTGCTTGTTAGAAACTACTGAAAATAAACAGAATTCAAAATAAAAAAGTAAAAAAAAAGCAAAAACAGGAGAAAAAATAGTCTTAAGCAAGAAGTAATTTTGGCTTTGGCACTGTGCGTTTAGTAGGCATTAAAGGATAATGCTGGAAATGCTTTGAAATAGAGGTAGAGGAAGAAAGAACTTTGATTCAAATTGCTGACAGATGTATTTAGGTTATTGGATAATCCGTGAATGCGCCTAATGTTTATTACTGAGACCATACTTGTTAACTTTACAAACTCAGATGTTACAAACTTGGATTGTTTTCATCATAAATATGGTTTTTATCTTGCACATGAACTGTTTTGCTCAAAACAGAACAGTGCTCCTGGAGATTAGTTTCTATGTAGATAAATATTAGCAATAATTGTCTGGTTGAATGAACAATAAGCTTTATTTTTCCCTCTCATACACATATAAGAAAAGACTAGTTTCTCATGTATAAAATTGCAAAATTTTTTCTTAGTATAATTAATTTTTTATAGTAATATTTTTGCATGTGTTAAGCAATACATATTCTTATATATATTGAGATACTAGGTAATATATATTTCTATAGAAAAACTGATTATTGTATGTTCCTGATTTCAAAGATACTTGCCCTTAAGATGAATAAAAATCCTATATTAAAAACCTTAAAAATATTACCTAATCCTTTGGAAACACCTCATATCAAACTTCTGGAAAATGAAAGTTGTAAGTCTTTTAATACTTCAGGGGTCAAACCTGGCAAAAAGGCCAGGCTCTTATAGTTTTCTTGACTATGTCTGTTCCATTACAAAGCCCACAATTACAGCTCATGCTTAAAACTAGAATATACACACATTGTGTATATTGCACACAAGGAAAACGTGCATCAAGTCCTTCAGACAAGTTGAGTAACAACTTTTAGTCCCACTAGAGCGGTACTAGCAAAGGCTGCTCATCTAGGTCTTTTCCTCTTGTGTAAATATATTTCTCCTCAAGAACATGATAGAATTATAGAATAGACTGAGCTGGAAGAGACACTTAGTTGTCATGCATATGAATCCCAAAACTCCATAACAGAAAGCAGGGGGAACTTTGAAGGTTTCCCACTGCTGTGCCCATGTCAAGTTTTTGAGATCACCAAAGATAGAGATGGCATAACTTCTCTGTAATGTCTTTCCATGCTAAAGTACTCTCACTGTGAAAAACTCTTATGTGGAGAGAGAACTCCTTTTTCTGCCTTTTATCTTTTCTCTGTACATCTTCAAGAAGGATGTGAGTCCATCCACTCTTCAGATAGTTGAACACAGAAAGGAGATTTTACTCTGTTATTATTTCTGCAGATGTCTCATTCTGCTGGACTCTGAGATTTTATTTTTATGGCACAGGTGGCCCAGAACTGGACACAATACTCCAATATAGCATCATGACTGTCCAATGGGCAGGGACAATCACTTGACACACAGGCTGAAAGTTGCTGAGGTGTATAGTCCATTCCACTATCCAGGTTGCTAATGAAGCTTTTTGACAGCTTTGGCTCCTGTATCAACCCAATGAGAAATATTTTCCATTACTGGCTGTCAGCTAAATTTTGATTTCCACACTTGTCCAAAAATGGAAATGCAGCAAATTTTTTATTCACCTTGCAGTCTACTGGCATCCAGGCATTAAATTCTCAATTTGGCCATAGATTTGCTATAGGACAACTCTGATAAACAGTCATTAAAATCAAGTTCACATCTCTTGTTCTTTCTTTAATCACAGAGTTAATCTTTTTATCACTGAAAATACTTGAGCTGGTTAGATATGAATATGAACGAGGCCAAACTTTCTCCAGAGAAAGAGGTTCTTGTTTATTAAAATAGCTACAAAGAACGGAGTACCTAGGATAAGCCCAGGCACCCACACAGCGAGCCAAAACCAAACCAGTATCCAAAAAGAAGAGCCCCAACCCAACCGAACTTCCGCCATTCACAGCCCCCTTTGAGTCCAGGATTGGTCCATTTTGGATCCGCATGATGATTGGTCCATTTCCAGGCTTCTCATTGGTCTTTAACGCCGTTCATTCTGGGCCAATCGTTTCTGCAGGGCTTCGAATGATTGGTCAGGTCTTCCATCCAATCCCTCTT
>NW_005054417.1:2263172-2342347 GCF_000277835.1 Geospiza fortis | reverse complement strand
CCAATACAATTAATATAACATAATTAATACAATATAATTGAACTATACCCTAATTTAATTTAACTTAACTTTCACCTATAACACTTGTAAACTTCATTTTGCTGTTCTGAAGCACCTTGGTCTTTCCTACTTGGTAGTGATTTCAAGGAGGATTTTCCCCATTATCTTCCGAGAGTCTGAGGTGGGATTTACTGGTCTGTAATTCTATGAATCTACCTCCCTGACCTTCTTTGAAGATAGAAAGATAGAAGTGATATTTTTCTTTTTTAGACATAAAAGGTTTTCCTTTGAATGTGGCCTGATGAAGAGATCTGTCTCTACAAACTTTCTATTTATTAAAACTAACTTTAGAATGAGACGCTGCTTTTTTGGAGGAATTCCTGAGTATTATATGCACATCTTTAGGCTATGCTATAATAGTCAGTTTGTAATGGAAACAATGAATAAAGAGTTTTGCTTAATGAAATTGTCACAACTAATCAGTATCAAATGGAGTTACCCTCATGGACCCTCATACTATAAATCTCCTAGTTTATGTTAGATGAGCATCACTCAAACAATATTCAACAGTTAATATCGAAAAGAGCAGCATTCTCCAAGTGGAGGGAGATGGTGTTCTTACTTGCAATAATGTTGACATGTCCATTAATATTTTCATCACAGCATTGTTTATATTATCCTGTTTACAGAAAATTCCTGGACTGTCCAAGAACAAATTCTAATGTGCCAAACTAAGATGGCTCAACAGTCAACAGTAAATTTACTTTGTTAACACATATCAGGCAGGAGTGAGTGTATATAATGTCTTATTATAAACAATGGCCTTGATTCGCTGCAAATCACTCCTCATTTCAGAGGGGGAGTGCAACAGACTTCTTTAGGTGGGTATACTACCCTAAGTGAAACCAGTTCATTAACACATACAAAAGCTTAGAGACAATACGTTGGCTTTTTTTATACAGATTCAGGGCAGGAATGTGTAGAGTACTCGGTGATAGTTTTTCTGGACTTCTACAAGCATTGATTAAGTTGTTATACCTCCATCAGACAGGTATTTCTCTGTTTGAATCTCAGAATCCTGGTGAAACAAGAAACATAACGGAGCCCTGTTGAGGTCTTCAGGTCTGTAGCATTCCCTAGCATGTCTAACTGAGCTAACACTATTAGCTGTAAATGTTACATGTAAATGTATATTTTTTCTTATTTTTACATGAATTAAAAGTTATTAAAAGAGAGTTCTGGAACAGTTAATTCCATTACTCTTCCATCTCTTTTCCCTTGTTATGTTTAACTGGAAAAACAGTAAAATTCTGGTATTCTTAACTATTTCTGGTGTAAGTATGGGTTTCTTTACTATGAAAAATGGATAAACTTTTAAGTTATTAGAATTGTGTCAGGTGTAGGAACAGTTTCTCTTAGGTGGATGCTACTTTTTAAGATAGAATGAAGACTGAATTAATTAGGATTGTCCTCTTTATCTGCTTTGATAAAATTTTTGTGTCAGATAAGTCAGTTAGGGATGCACAACTTTATCCCACATCCTCTGAGATTTTTCCTTTTTTTTATCTGCTGATGGTTGTTGTTACAGTTTACATTTAACATTTTGCTTTTCCTTGTCCATTTTGATTCTTTTTTTAGATAATTCTACTTTTCATCAAATGGTCCTCTTTATTTATTGATGTATCATTGTATAAACTTCTGTAGCTTGGGAAACTTCAGACTTATCTCTGCAGTTGGTCTAATCCACAAAATGCTTTGGATTTCTCTAAGCATACAACAGCATCCTTACAAATTCTTGTATGCAGGACTCATAGAGACATTAGTTTGCAGGGGGTTGTCTTTCTTGTTAATATTCTTTCCATATTAAGAGTGGACTAAAGACTGCTAGTTATCCTGTCAGGTAACCTAAACAGTTGGAGTTCATTCAAATGTGGTCAGAACTGGTTTTAAATTGTACTCATATCTTCTGGTTTCATATTGGATATCTGACTTTTTTTAAATGTTGGTCATTTGTTTAGTATTTTCATGACATGTAGTGGTGAGAATGCAAAGTATTTTCAATTGTTTTCTTGTTTTACAATATACTAAAAAACCAATATCTATTTATGCTCAAACTGTTGGAGCACGACAGCTCAGTGAATTGTTTACTCAGTTTGTTTGGGGATACAGAGTGTTAATGTAAGCAGGAGCAAAAAAGATATAGCTAGAAAATTCAACACCCTAATTTTCTTTTGCTGTCTGTGCCATCACAGACGAGGAAATCATACCTTTGGGATAGTTTCTCTTAATACTATTTCCTCTTTAAACGGGTAAAGGATATAAATCTTAGCAAAGATAACTGTGTTTTCTATTGTTAAAGACATATTACCTTGCCAGGACTCAAGTGAGTATGTTTGTACTTGTGTAACTTTGAGTTTATCCATACTTGACAGGGTTCTTATATAAATTACTATGGGTTTATTAGTCAGGAGAGTGCAAAGTCTACATATTTCAATAGTTCATGGCACACAGCTTTAATGGATGTAAAATCCATGCTGATCAAATCCTGATTTTTTCTGTAAGGTGGGCAAGGAAATACAAGAAGAGCTGTTAATGTTTACAGGGGTGTGGATTTTTCATCTTTTAAAGTTATAGTATGCGTTTGTAATTTTTTTCTTAGTTCTCAAAATAGTGATAATTTTATCAAAGATAATTATACTCTTCAAAGGGAATATTGTGGGAAGGTGTGATTCTTCCAGTTCTGATGTGACTGATGCTTATTTTGTAGTAGGATATCAATTGGAAAACTTGAACCACAGTTTTTAAGAATGACCATGCTTTCTGTGTATTCAAGCTTACCTTCAGGACAGCTACACCTTGCAATATCTCAGAAACAAAGAAATCAGGAATTGTGATTGTTTTTTACAGTTCCCAAATAGTTCCTCACACTGTATGAAAGAACATATTCTCTGTGGTTTTTGCTGAAGTTACTCAGACTCACTTAGAGATATTTGAGTAATTTTCCTGAGATAACATGTTTAAGAAACCAATCAACTTTAAAATATTTTTTTTTAATTATTGTCTTTTAAAAAATAGATCTTCTACTGGCAGACTGTCTATTATAAATTTGATATTATAGTCATTAAATTAATTTGAAAGTTATGAAACTAACCCATAAAATCAGCAGGGAAATAATTGTTATAATATAGAAACAGCATAGACAAACTGTGAGATTAGAGTAAAGTCCTAACATAAGAGATGAGAATTTTCTGGCTGGTACCTATTGTAATTGATATAATTAGAAAGATGAGCTTTTAGAATGTTTCACACCAGAATACAGCATACCTAAAATTTTATCTCTTGTGCCCAACTAGAAAGAACTAAAGAAAAAAAATTAAACAGTATTCTTCAGTCATGAGTATTGATAGAACATAAATTGTACCTTAATGTATTAAATTGTACCCATATATAAGTACAGGTACGTTGCCAAAATATTTATTAACTCCTGCATTAAGAGCACTTCATTTGGTGCATATTTTTAGACATATGATGCAGAAGAATGTTCTTAGCTACACTGCCTTATATCCTCTCCTGAGATCAGGCTTGTAACAAAATCATTATCTTTTTTGCATATTCAGGTCACAAACAGAACAATATATGATTAGCTTTATGATTTAACCATGCAGTTTAAAAGACTGATTTAATTTTACTACTGATTTTAATTTCACATTTAAATAGAGTAATTTATGTTTCTTCTAAAAATACCAAAATATCCAGTACTCAGAATCATCAAGGTTGGAAGAGAACTTCAAGATCATATAATCCAACCATCAACCCAGAACTAGCTAAATCACCCCAAAACTCTATCTCAAAATGCCATATCTAGATGTCTCAAATACTTTCACTTCAAGGGATGCTGATTCCACCATATCTGGGTACAGCTTATTTCAATGGCTAAGCACTCTTGGAGTGAAAAAAAATTATAATATCTAACCTGAACCTCCACTGGTACAACTTGAGGCCCTTGCCTCTTGTTCTTTCACTTGAGATATGGCAGAAGAGACTGCACCTCATACAACCTCACTGCAACCTCCTTTCAGGTAATTCCAGGGAGAAATGAGGTTTCCCCCTTGCTCCCTCTCTCTCCTAAACAGAGGTCAACCTTTATTTTAAATTGCCAAAGAAACCAATTTCCACATTTTCTTTGAATTGAATCTCTGTAAATTTGCGTCTCGTTTTCATAGTTCCACACAGGTCATTGTAAAATGTCTTCTTTTTCTCTGAGAAAGAAAAAGATCCTTAAACATTTTCTTCCTTTGGCAATCATCTTCTAAATGCTTTACTAATTACTTCCAGTAGCAATGATACTGTACAGTGCTACTGAACCCAGGGAATAGAGGCCTTATATGATGTATAGCATTAATCACCTCTGAAGAGAAATAAGTAAATTATTTGTCCAGTGTGACCCTTTAGGGAAATGGAAATTGCTTCTCTGTGTAACATCACTTTGGCCCTGCAAAGCTGTCTAAAGTATTTCAATCAAAATACATGTGCTTGTCAATACTTGGCAGGAAGATCTCAAAAAACACATAACGTATTATAGGCATAGTTTAGGGGGGGGTCATTAATGCTTTTGTTGAGTGTTTGAATCAATCAATAAAGACACTGTAATACAGGAGCATATCTCCTGTCTTTTTGGCAAAACATTAATAAGAATATTTTACAAACAATGATCTTTAGAGATTCTTCTGAGTTTATTGTAGTGTGAGCCAAGCAAGGAATGGTGTTCTGTCTACATTTTATAAGTAGATAAGTCAGATAACAATTGTATGATCTTGCAGAGCCTTAACTAAAAATTGATGTGAAGCTTCAGTTCTATTATGGGATGTACAGCAGGACTATTGAATAAGAAAGGAAATATTTGGCACTTCTTGTGTTAAGCGATGAAGCAAGTGTTTTTAGAGAGAAGGAAAACTGAAATGTCTCATTCTAGGATACAGAAAGCTGCAGCTACTCTGAATGAAAAGTGGTTTGAATAAATAAGAAGGCAATACAGGGAGTAACACTGTGTCTGAAAACACCCTCCTCATATAATTTTTTCTGCTCTTTATGGCTGTCTTCACATGTCAACCATGAACTGGTAAGGTTTGATTTGTATGTAAGAGAAGTTACTACTACATTAATAAAAATTAAAAGGCAATAGAATGAGAAAGAGGTGCCCCTTGAAAGGGAGTAAAACTTTTTGTCCTGTTTATGTCAGTTACTGACTGAAGGAAAACAAGAACTTGAATTTTGCCTTTCTCTACTCCTTGGTAAATACTAACGATGCAATAGGGATTGAATTCATTTAGCTAAGTACTTATCTCTGAGTGTGGGCAGAAGCAGATGTGTACAGAAGAGTTAAAAGCTAAGAAAGTCTACATGAGTACTTCTGTGGAGTATACTCCTATAAACACAACAGGTTGTGGCTCTCAACTTGAAAGATTTTATTTTTATTTTTTCAGATTAAGTTTTATTTGAGAACATAAAAAGTATCATGAACTGAAGCAGAGATTTCTCATCCAGGACTAGATATGGTACAGACATCACAAAGAAAATAAGACAGGTTTTTCCTGGAGAATCAGGCAAGTCTAATTTTAGACATGACAAAACAAGTGAGCACGAGGAATAGTGTGGAATGGTAGAAGCTGAAGAGGGTCACACTGAGATTACAGGGTTACTTAGATTCATTTCATGCATATCTTCATAGTATGACTGTTCCATTTTTATATGACATTTTTTAAGCTTCTGTAAGTATTCCAGAAGTATCTGAGGAGGCAGCTGAAAGATGAAGAGGTGTGTCTAAGATTTAGCAGAAGTAAAAGAGGTGATAATGGGAAGAAATTGCATATAGAAAATAAGAGTCTATATTTGTGTGAATGCTCTTTTGTTTTTCTTTGTGACCTTCTAGCCATCAAAAGATATTCAGATGATGACTAATCTGTGTAATCTATGTGGAGGCACAGTTTAGACTTTCTCTTTTGCTGGATATGTAAATACAGCTTTGTAGAATAACTCCAGGGCAACAGTTAGTAACCATTCAAGCCCTACTGTAGCTCCTGGATGAGGCATGGGCGGGTTTTTTGTATTGTGTGAGGGTAGGTCCTCAAACTGTTGACCAGAACTCAAATCTCATCTCCAAAAAGAAGATTCTTAATATAGGAAATAAGCCAATTCTGTTTTGGGGGGTTAACCTTGACTCAGGTCCAAATGTTTGCTTAGACAATAAATCCCTTCAGCAGCAGGGTAAGGGGAGAAAATAGGATGAGCATGCTCAAGGGTTGAGATAAAGGTAGGGAGTTGCTTACCAGTTGTTGTCATTGCCTGAAAAAATTTCAGACGGTGAAAAATACAGACACTGAGACACCTTTCTTCCCCCCTTTTCCGAGTTTTACTTTACTCCTTCACTCCAGGTTCGTCTGCCCACCCCCAGAGAGAGAAGGGAGCTTGAGGGGCAGTTTGTAGTCAGTACACAATAGTTGCTCTCTCACTTCTTGACCAGATATAAGTCCTTGCAATTTATATCCAATACAATTCCCCCAGCTTCCCCTTTCCATCTTAGCCATTTTATGACTACTGGCCAAGGTTGAGTAGATGAACTTTTACCCTATATTTTAACCTCTGAGAGAAGTGCCCTCAAGATCAGAAGCCAAGTTCAAAACTACCCTGATTGAGGAGGGCCTGTAATCCAAAAGTCACTTAGTTGGCTGGTTAGTCTGATTAAAAGAGGTTTTCTGTTCTGTTAGGCACAGGAATTACTAGAAGGCTTAGCACTGTCAATCAGAGGCACACACTGTGCATCCCTGGACAAGGCATATTCTTATGATGCTCAGGCCTCTGTTTCTAAATGTTTTCTGTTGTATGGTTACAGGCCTGGGACAGTCACCCCTCAAGATGACCTTAAAAATCATGAGGGCCAGGGCACTCCTGAAGGCAGAAAAAGATGAAGTCATATAAATATGACTTAGCAACCTCTGAAAACATAAATGTATTGTCAACACTGCTACCATACTACATCCAAAACTGAACTTCATATCAGTTTATTCCAGCTTCTAGGAAGAAAATTTACTCTATCTCAGCAAAAAAGAATTAACAGATTGCTTGAAATTTAAGTATTTCTAAAAAAAGGGACGAGGATTTTCCAAAGTAGTCAATATTTTATTTCTTCCTTTTGTTTTTTTCAATATACTTAGGGAGGACATATATGGATAAACAATAATAATGTTTTCTGGTAAAGATGTAAGAATGTTATATGAAACAGCTAAATGTAGGTTATTTGGAAGGAAAATGCAAATTAAAAATGTTAGAATTATTGTGAATAACCTGTTTTTTAAAATAACACACAATTATCACTATCGAGTCAGAGGAATGAAGGAATACAAATGAAGGCTCAAAGATTCTCAGGTATGCTAAGAGCCTAAAGAGCAAAGCATACAAAGGGAGAAAATCATGTTGGAGACATCATTTTACATATATTGCCAAAAAGGAGGCAAAATGTTTTCTAACGCAAAAAAATACCCTCATTTTCTGAATTGTCATTGTCACTCAGAACTCAGGAAAGGTTGTGAATCTTGTGAAAACTAAAATGGGAGCAAATCTTTTAGCAAATCTCCTACCATAACATAGAAGTTCACATGCATTAAAAGATAGTAATTTTAAATAAGTTTTCTTCAGATTCTTGACTGTCATTTAATATATAACTCTATCGACATTTCTTCTGTTCAAGAAATGGATGGACTAATATTCTGGAAACTGAAAAGTTATGTAAGAACTGAAACCAGTGTGTATAATAAATTAAGCAATAATAGCTTGACTAGTGCTTCAAAAATTAGATTGTATGTACATCTTTTATACTTGTTGCCATCATACATTAATCTTTAATTATGATAGCAATCTACTATGTCTTTAATCCAGAATAGTAATGAATTTTACTAAACTCTTAATTCACATCTGTAAAAACAAATGTTTCAGTTATCATAGCATTATTATAATTATCACATAATAGTTAAGAATTTTTATATAATTTATTTAATTTTATTTAAATTTATTTATTTAATTAATTTTCATCAAACAAAACAGCCTTTATAGTTTTGGTTCTGATTTGACCTATGACTTATCTACATATTTCTGTAGCTCCCTAGCCTATGTTTCTTTGGATTTAGAGCAGCACTAGTAGCTAATACAGCAGTACAAACTGACAAGTTCCAAAAATCACTAAGTATTCCCTGTTGCTGGGTTATATTACTCCTGTATGGTTCATGTTGCTTATAGTAGAAATTTATGAAACAATTTTTATATTATTTGCTAATAAGCTAATATTGTGTTTGGTCTTTTTTGTCTTTTTTTTTTTATTTAGCTAGGAAGCTTAAATTGTCTAAAAATGGGACACGATATATTCATTCGCATAATGAAGATTTTGGTTCTGATCCTGCAGTAGCTTGTGTATTGGTATTTATCTCTGACTCAATGGGATTTATCAAGATCCTGTTGATGTTTAAAATTAATAATGCCTATAAGCAATTTAAAGGTATACAGGGTAAACATATAAAGCAAAATTCTGTAAAGTGTGTATAGAACTTCCACGTGAATCGTGTGCCTTTGTAGACTTTAGATTGAATTATATCACCCAAACTAACATTTATAGATTTTTTTTTAGTGATGTAAAAAGTCCTTTAGGTTGAACTTCTAGTCAATGGAGAGGTGATGATTCAATGCAACTGCTTTAGATGGGGATTTTTTAAATATATAAAATAAGTGTTAGATGATTAGTTCTTTTCAGGAAGCAGCAAAAGCATGGCAGTTATATGAGGGAAGATGATGTGGAAGATGACCACAGTGCAAGCAAGGCAATTACTGTACTGAGAAATGTATCTGAGCAGGGCAGGGGTGTTGGTAATTACGATCTCTGTTTACAGCCCAAAAGTCATCAGGTATGACAATGTATGCCACATGGTGAGACAATGAAGGATCCAAACCAAAAATCTCAGTTTTTCTAAAAGCCATAACTTAGGAAAAAAGAAATGAGGCTTTAATAAAGAGAAGCAGTAACATGTTCTATTCTTAAATAGTGTAGTATGTTATGATAAAGCATCCTGGATATTCTTGAAAAAGTTTTGAAATATTGTAATTTGTCAGTTCTTATGCAGTAAGATATGGATTAAGGATGTAGTCCTGCACAGAAACCCTGTAAAACAATGACTAGAAAAATCATTCTACACTCTGCTCTAATGAATGGGAGAATGTTTAATTTGCTAGAGCTGAGATTAGAGCTGATAGTTTGCTGTGTTCAGTGATACCCAGCATTGGATAAGTGTGCTCACAGCTCATGAAGAAAATGGGGTAAGATTCTTTTGATTTATCAATTTCTGGTCATTAGATGTACAGCTTGTGAAATCTTTGTGCTAATGACTTTGCAGTAAAACCTCTTGTCTGCTCACTTCTTGGTGTGACTGCAAAAGAGATGTCTGTGTGCATGTAAGTGGGTAATCATATTTTCTTTACTTTTCTTCATAGGCCTGATGCAGAGAAAAGTGAGGAAATTTGACAGGTTTGAAATAATGCTGGAATAGTATGCACAGTGTAATTTTGTGCTGTCTGTGGCATATATCACCAGCTATGAGGAATGTGTTGGTCACATCATGCTTTAGATAATATTTTTGTTCATTTAAAAAACCACAATAGTTACATGGTGTTTAAAATACCATGGAAAAGAATGTAATTTAAATAAACTAAGCATAACTACCAGTAAATAATCTCATTAGTCCTTTAAATTGTACTTGCATCATACTTCTTTGCAATTGTGTTTTCTTTATTTTCTTTGCCTATATTCATAATTCCATGAGTACAGGGAAGTATTCTATCTGACTGCATCAGACCATTCATTAAGTTTATTGTGTTTGATTGTTGTCTTGTAATTTCAAAAGATCTTGTAGAACACAGATTTTTCTTAGCCTTTCCATAATTGTTGTGTAGCTCCTATTTGGGTCAGAACAGAAAGCAGTATCATGTCAGAGATAAAGATGAAAAATTTTGTCAGTATGCATTTTTAAGTAAGAATTGAAGTCTAGGTGCTATAATGGAAGCTGATAACTCTCATGGATTTTTAGCTAAATATTCAGTATCAACCTGTGTTTTAAAAATCTCTTGTGTTTTGTTTCTTTGATCCTGAAGGAAAAAGGTAAAATAATAAATAACAATAAAATAATTTTGAAAAAGAAAAGAAAAATTTAATAAATGGTTTAGACCATCTGGAAAAGTTATTTATAAGAATTTAACAGGTAATATGCTGAATATGATTGAAGGAGAGTGCCTGGTACCTGTTTAGCAAATATCTGAAAACAACACATAAAACTCGAATGGCCTGTATGTATTACTAATGGGTCCAAGCCACCTTTTTTCCCCACAAGGAGTATCCCTACTGGTTTAAATTCAGTTCTGTGTAATATTCCTAGGCAGCTGTGTTTTGGTATAATGAAAATTCAATTACAAGTATTACTCCACTAGTCCATTTTCTATTCTCTCTAAATTGCAGTTTGGGGTTTTCTGCTCTTTTTAACAAGTTTCATTTCTCTCCAGAAGATACAGCTTAAAAATGTCTTTATCTCCAGATATTACAGTCTGTATTAAGCATATCTATTAATTTGCTTTCAAAACATAATACTATCTTCATCTATCATCAGAGATAAACTGACAGGTTTTGATTTGAGAACTATTGAAATTGGTGGAGGGTACCCTTTACACATTCTCAGCAGCTTTGAATTGAGTTGATTTGTATGAACATGCTAGACCACACACCTTTTATGAGAGCAACTGAAAGCAGCAGCCAGTGTGTGACAGGATGTGCTGCTCTGAGTGTAGTGGGTATACAAATACCCTGTATCTACAATCACATCTAAGCTCATCTAGACTGAGTCCCATGACTCTCTAGGAGGCTGTGTTTTTTATTTACAGACCAAAACTGCAGAAGCTGTTCTAGTATATCCTGAATAAGTCATGTCTCTTCCTGAGTTTGTCTCAAACTGGACACTGGAAGGGAGGAGTGGGTGCCTGTAGGTCAAGAATTAACAGAATCTTATATCATCAAACTTCTAAATAAAAAGAGAAGCAGAAATGATAGCAGTAGATCACAGTTAATATTATGACAGGTTCTGAAGTCAAACAGGCTCAAGGAGCCTAAAAAGATCACCAGTCCTGACTCCAGCACTGATCCAGCTGTTAGGGTGTCCAGGGTCCATCTGGGCTTTATGGACATACCTTTTTATAGCTATGTTTCCCCACCCTGGAGATGAGTTTCTTGCTTTCTATACAAATTAATTATCATGTGCAGATAGTTCTTCCAGACCTTTCTGAAAATAGTTTTGAGGGCTTTGGTGGTCTTGATCCACCGGTACTGGGTCAGCCTTTGATCAATAGTCCATGCCTACTTTTTGACCTCTGTCCTGTGCTTGAACTGTACTGTGTTGTGTTTATTTCAGGAGCCAGAACAAGGACATTTCTCCAAAAAAATGCTGCCATATCTCCAATGTACTCCTCCAGTCACATCACATTCTTTACCACAACATGTTCTTACCAACAACCCTTGGTTGGCTCCATGGCTATTCAACCATGGGTTTGTGAGACACACACATAAGATATCTTGTCTTCTGGGCTTCTACACTATTATTTCAAATACTGTGTGAATATAGAATATAATAAATTATAGTAGTCTCAAATAATTTGCAGTTCTGAAGTAGGTCTGTCTGATCATTGGGCACACTAATTTCAATTTCTAATGTCATAGCATATTCCTAAAATGGAATTAAATTTAACACAAATCTTTCCTCCCTGTGGATTGCTGAGATAGCTGACTTTTAAACATTACTTGCACTAGCCAATAATTTCTGGAGAGTACTTGTACCTTTTCAGTCAGTAGCAGCAATTAGGAAAACTGAAACTCGGGTCTTGTGCAGTTAATTTATAATCTATTTTTTTAAGCATTTCAGATAGCTGAAGGTGTTAGAGGTTAAGAGATTATATCTGAAATGTTAGAATAAACACTAATAGAAATGGGTAAATTGGAAGACTACCTGTTATCAGTGGTCAAAAAAATCAATCTTCAAAATTGCATCAGTTCATTGAAGTTCTCTTTTTGCTTTATGCTTGTTCTTGATTGAGCAAGTGTTCTGCATTTGAATTAGTAGGAAGGTAGTCCATTAATCAAGGAAAGTGATTATTCTCATAATGTCATTTATTATACCACATTTAAATAGTGTGAGCAGTTCTGGGATCAGGCAGATGGAATTTTCCTAACAGTCACTTTCTAATAAGAGCAGCTGATAAAAAAAAGATGGTATTCTTGATGCTTGGAAACGAGGGAGGTTCTAGCCTGACTTAAAGAAAAAGTTGTCATGATAACTAAACATGGGAATGATTTTCCCAAGAAGTTGTGGAATCCTTGTCTTTGTGTGTTTTTGAGACATGATTGAACAGTCCCTTGTTTTGAAATAATGGACACTGCCCTGAGCATGATCCTGGCTTATAAAACCTGCTAGGTGAACCTGTAACTCTGTGATTTATGAATATTTATTGCAATAGGCTAAAGCGCATGAAACTTACACACACATGTAGTACATTAAAAAAATTGATTAAGGATCCATACCTTAAGATTTTTACACTAGACAATCTAATATCATAGAACATCCTTAAAATAAGGAGGAACAATATTTATCCATAACAAACCACTATTAATTTTCCTTACCTTATAAGTAGAGAATTCTAAAACTATAGGACTTAGACTGCATTGTTTCTTTCTCCTAAAGCCATCTTGTATGTCTTATAGGTGGTTTTCTCCTTTTTTTACAACTATGGACAATTTTTCTGTGCTTCAAAGTAAAATAAAAATTATTAAATAAGATAAGCCATCAGAACAAAAAGGTAATACTGCCAAGTTTTGTTTTAAATTGTTCAGTAATGTCACAATCACTGTAAATAACACTTGAAAATGTATATTTAGATAGAAAAAATATATTTGTTTTGTCTAGCAAACGTCCTCACAAGAAAAAGGTGTTTTCCAATTTAATCTTCAAATATCTCTCAGCAAAAGAGTATAAAAACCTGCTTCAGTTTCACTGAGTGCTTGGTTTCCAGGTTTTGTTGGATTGACAAAAACATGACATGAAAGATATTTAGATTTTTAATGAGACAGTAAACTTCTGATGTAGTTTTACTATAAAGTAATAGAAGAATTCAGGTCACAATGTTTAATTAGAGCCCAATGCACATTTTTGCACAGCATATCAGTATTACTTTGGAGATCCAAATGAAACAGTTCTTTGTCAAGTAGACACTTTTAAGACGAGAGGTGCTTTAACATTACATTAAGAGCTTCAAAGTGGAACATTTGATTTTCTGTATTATAATGTGTTTGAAATATTATTGTGAAGAAAATTCTATTTTTCAAAGTGGCAGATGAATTATGCAGATAGCTTTGATTATAAAATACACCAAAAAAGTTCTTTCATAAAGGCTGCCTATCCAAGGGTTTTTAACAGAGTGGCTTTAATGATTTGAGAAATTGTGAAAATACATTAATATTGATTTAATAATTAAAATCTGTAATTTTTAAAATTATTGTGCTGGTGTCTTGTGCTAGTTCCAGTCTACTGTTGTTGTGATTTTCATTTTTTTCACTCAAATATATTATGCACATGCAACTATTACTCGTGTATTCATTATCAAAGATTTGAAGACATGTTTTAAGCATAAAATAAAAGTCCCTCTCAACATTGTGCCTCCAAGACCAGGCATGGTGATTAAAATTCTAAAATGATTAGAATAATCCTGCGCATTGTAATTAAAATTTACTTCTCCAAAAGTACCATGAGGAAGAGAGAACTTAAAATCTTTATTTTACAAAAGAAATTGTAACAAAGAATAATTTATCTAGACATGTTTGCTTGTTTAGCTACAATTGATAAAATAGCATTTAGATATGAACTCATCATGATGCACAGCAATTGCAAAGCCATGAATTAGACTGATTGTATATAATCTGCTTGTAATCTATTGCCAGACTCAGGCATCTTTCTACTATCTCTGTTCTATTTTTGAGATAATTAATTAAATTGTCTTTATGTTTATCTTTTTCTTTTTTTTTTTCCCTTTTCTCAGAGCCTGACCCTGCAAGGTGCTTGTGAGTGTCCCCAGCTTCTTTTGGAAAGCCTTTCCAGGGATGCTACTGTGCACCTCACAGGACAGGATTCAATTCCTTTAATTTGCTATAGTATTTTTTTCTGTGAATTGTAGTGTTTGATGATTAACAATGCCACTTTTACTGCTAACTATTTATTTTCTGTTATATTAATTATTTGTAATTTTAATGAGAAAAAAAGCATTTTGCCTGATGTATTTTTTTCTAGTGAAGTTCTGTGATTTAACAGATTTAGTTTTCTTTTAAGATGCAAAATACTGACACAGTGGTTATAAGAGCCTAATCCTAAATAGGACCAATTGTCTGGAATTCTATTGGAGTCAATAAAAGAATAAGTGCTTTGATGTTTGCAGGTGGCACTTGGAAACTTTCAGAGCCAATCTGTATGCAACTTTATCAGTATCAGCAGCAGTTAAGAATGTTAATCTTCAATATTGTTTTTTCTTAATATTGCTGTTAACTGTAATGCAATCACACTGTAAAAACTTTCAATCACTATTTTCTTTATAACCTCTCTTGTTTTTCTTTTTCTTTTGCAGCAGTTTTGCTGGATAGACTTTGTGATGGCTGCATTTTAAATCTGTTCTTTTTCTTCTGTCAATTACCACAGGTTTAGTCCTTATGAGTGGTATAATCCACATCCTTGCAACCCTGATTCAGACGTGGTGGAAAACAATTTTACCTTGCTAAATAGTTTCTGGTTTGGAGTTGGAGCTCTCATGCAGCAAGGTATACGACTCAGTCTGCTCTTTCTCTTGGGCACCATGTCCCACTTTTTGCTGGGGGTCACAGTTCTCTGGTGCAAGTCACTTGCATGGGTGCCTCTGTGCATGTAGCCATAAACCAGCTTTTTTTATGATTATCCAGGCATTCCCAACACCTTACAAATTAGCCTGAAGACAGATAAAAATTTAAGATTTAAAAAAGTACGGCATAGCCATACAGTTTATCTCCTAAACAGGAAGCCCTTACTGCATAATTAAATGAGCTAATCTGTCTATTACTTAAAAAACCTCCATTTAAACAACTTAAGAATGAGTATACCTTTGTCAGGTAAGACTATAATGTAAAAATCTATAATTTGGTTAATTTTGGTCTAGAAGCCTTTCAACTACAGAAAGATTTTTATCTAGTAGCTAGAACCTATAAAATAAAATAATATAGGAGATTTAATCCTGTCAAGTCATAATTTATATTTTAAAATCAGAATGACCATTCAACAATGTCTATATTCAACAATCCATGCACTGAGAAACTGATGCTGTTGCTGACAATAAAATTGGCAGCTGTGTAGTCATATTTCTCAGAGTAAAACCAACATGCAGTTTTAACTATAACTGTCTAAGTAAAATGCTTAAGCACATTCTTAAAAATCTGTAATTTCATTGTCATATTCCTCTTATTTTGAAAGCATACCAAATATATAGATCCATAAAAATATATCACCTTTTTATTGCCCTTTTCCATAAGGATTTGAACACAGTCATATAATATCAGACACATTTGAATAGCACAGTTTCATTTTTTGCACTGACATTTCACTGGGTAGTATAGCATAATACAAAAGATTGTTAGTCTTGTTAAAGAGCCATTAAAAGGAATGGCTTTTCTTTCTGGAAAAATAACCATTGCATATCCCTCCAAAAATATTGGCAGGAACAAGTGCATATTGATAGAGTTGTTTTAATGAATATACCTGAGCAATCATTTTTAAAACTTACCATTAAAAGTACACCAGCTGTAAATAAATCCTGGTTTTAACTCATCAAATGATTTAATGAAGGTTTCCTGTAACTGCAGTAAATATTCTGTCATATATCAGTTTTGTAGGCTTAAAAATTCTCTTAATGCCTCAGCAAGAAGAGTACTGTGCTCAGAAAAACATGAATTAATGGGTAAAAAGAAATCAGGATTTCAAATCAGAAATAAAAATATGTCTTTCGTTGGCTAAGTGTTTACTATCAACTAGGTTGTCAATATACGTGTCAAGAAATTATATAGTTGAAACACAATTGCCAAATACATGTTTGTAAGATAATGATTGCTTTTAAGGAAGCTATCAAAAAAAGGGACGCTGAATGAAAGAAAGTATTTCAAATTCCATTCACAGTTCTCAGGATTGTCAGAATTTCATTCAGTGCTGAGTTTTATTTCTTATGTGGCTTTATGCTTCTATGATGGAAAAAGCAATTTAGATTTTTGTATCATCTTTTTGCAAGAGGAAGGTTTTTTAGTCTGTAACATCTAAACATTGTTTTTGAGAATCAAAATAAGAAGAAAACCCCAACCTTCATTTTAAAAGATATCTTTGGAGGATAATAGTTTTCCTTGAAGGAAAACTAGTTTTTCATAATTAAGGCTGACCTTCTGTCCTTGCCTTATATTGTTTTACCTTTACTCAGTTCAGCCTTTAATAAACCTTAAAGGCACAGTTTTAAGGATGCAGCATCCGTCTTGATTTTGTTGATTGCTTTAAAAAGAAATCTCAAAAACTTAAAGTCATCTAAAATAGGCTTTCAGACAAGTATGGAAGTTCTCATCTAATAGCAGTAACTTTCCATTAGAAACAATATAGAAATACTCGGGCCATAGTCATATCAACGTATGAAGTGCTGGTTCTTTACAGAAGGTTTGCTTAGTGCTGGAGGATACATGATAGAGGAAACTCATGCATGTCTTGCTGGCACCTCTCGCTCCCAGGAAACTGTGGGATATAGTGCTGGACATGACGTTACCTTGGGTACATGACAGTCAGCCCCTGACCAGGCTCTGTTTATGGGCCCAGGTGGCACTTGGTTTCAGTCCCTGGTAAGGCACGAGCTCGTGGGAACTGGGGGAGCTGCGGCCAATGTCTCCACTCTTCTCTTCTTTCCAGTCCTGTCTGACTTTACTGGTGTTGGTTTTTAAAATGAAATGAGTGCAATTAAAAAGAGTTAATGATAGTGGGCTTGTTGGGAAATCTCTTAGTGTTATGGTGTCTAAGTGTCTGACTAACAGGGCCTAGGAGCAACTCCATCAGACAGGTACTTTTCTACTTTTTCCCTTGCAGAATTCTAGGCAGAGTCTGGCGCTGGAGTTGGCTGTCATGTCCAAGTGTGTCAGCCTTTTTTGTTTGAAACAGCAAGGGTAAGATGAACTGCAGGGTAAGATGGGCTGTTTTTGAATACAGTAGTCCAGTTATGATACCACTTCTTTTTTCCCTTTCTTTTGTTTTCTTCCTCCCTCCCTCCCCAGCCCTTCTGTTCTTTTTTTCACATTGAGTTTGGAAGTTTGACATAATCTTTCACCTATATGAAGATGTGTCACCTTGCTGGACCAGTTCCTTAACTAATTCAATATAAGCACTAAAATTTAACAGGAATAAAATAGTCCATCTTGCCTTCATTCCATTTTACCCAGGAGATATAAGAGCAAACATAGTAACCAATTAACAAAAAGGGGTTGTTTCGGTACAATGGTATAGTAGATATGATGAAACTGTTTCCTTGAAAACAAGTTTCCAGATACTTCTAAAAGATCTTACATAAAGTTCTTAAAATGAAGCTTGAAATTGTTTATTTGACATCATTAGAAATTTCATTTCATTCAATTATAACATTATGGAAAAAATCCATACATGCTCATTTATGATGAATATTTGTAATTGTATATTACAGTGAATTTAATTTATTCCTATTTTTTGTAATTAGACACAAGAGGAGTTTATGTGCTTCAATTTGTCTCATTAGACTCTAAATTTGCATTAAAAATTATGCAAATTACTATACAGTGTCTGTCTCCCCCTCCATTCTTTACTGCCATGAGCAGGCAACTCCAGCAATGCATTATAATCTATCTTTATCAAGTTTATGTATAGAAGTCTAATATTTTTATTGCTATTCTATTAAATTGAAGTTTTTAGCATAGCCACCCATATTTATATGAAATTGTGGGGCTAAACATAGAGATGGGAGATATTAATTTATTTTATCTCAACATTTAATTAACTGTCCTTTACAGCAATGCAGATGAAAAAGACTCAAAAGCATACTTATAATAGATTTAAGGTTTTATTTTTCAGATATGAAATCCTTTATTTCATATCTGGTACCTTCATCACTTGCTTATTTTTTATGGAAAGCAAGTTGCAGTAACTGCTTTTTTACTCTTGGTATTTATATGTATATATGTTTGGAAATTCTAAAATAGCACTGATCAGCGAATCTCCCATTACTATATTTTGATTCCCACAGCTCCAAAAAGATATGTGTTTATAAATTTAACCAGTTATTTTGCATTTCAGTTGTGTGTGTTTGTACAAGCAGTACATCAAAACCTGTAGCTTAAAGATTTTTTTTGCACAGTGATCCCATTTCCCCACTGTGGCAAAAAGTGCTGAACACTTATTAATTGTTTTCTGTGCATCCGTTTCACCTTTCTCCCCTGGTTTTCGTTAGGTTCTGAGCTCATGCCTAAAGCCCTCTCCACCAGGATAGTGGGAGGCATTTGGTGGTTTTTCACACTTATCATCATTTCCTCGTACACTGCTAACCTAGCCGCCTTTCTGACAGTGGAACGGATGGAGTCCCCTATTGATTCTGCTGACGACTTGGCCAAGCAGACAAAGATAGAGTATGGGGCAGTTGAAGATGGAGCAACCATGACTTTTTTCAAGGTAAGTTTTATGTTCTGTTTGGGATGTTATAACATGATTTTTTGGGGGAAAGCTTTTGTATCTTGCTGAAGGGCAGATACTACGATTCCTGATGCTGTCAAAAACAAGTGGAAACCTTTTTTTTTTATTAAAAAGATAGGAAAGTAATCAAATGAAGAATCTCTCACAGTTTTTTTTGATGATTTTCTATTAATGAAATGAATTTATAGCAGTGAAGTACGTGAAGAAACCTGAGTACTTTCCTCAGATCTTCTATAGCTGCATACAAGATTACACTTTGTCCTATGAAAAGTTAGTTTTAGTTCAACAGCATTATACCTAATTGTAGTCTTTACTCAAGAAACACTAAGGGTATTAGTGGCTGTACTGAGGAAAATTTTTGGACTTCATAATTTTGAGAAACTTTTGAATGAAATTTTGGGTCCATGTGAAAAGCTGAGGTTATCCCAGTTTTTTCTGTTTCTCTTAACCTGCTACTAAGATAATTAAATTTGAAATATAGTGAAGTGAGATACTGAATTAGAGGAAAATATTTCCTGTCTAGATTCATCAGGCATTTAAGCAGACTTAAATTAATGATAAATATTTATGAAAGAAGATGGTTTGTTCTCTAATTCCTGATGCTGGATAGCACAGAGGTGTCTCAGATCTTCCAGAGAGGTATTTAACAATATTTGCTTGATCTTTGGTAATTTCTGAAGACTTTTTGGCTAATATAGCCTAGTTTTAAGAATTATTATTCTATCACCTAAAGCTCTGTGTTGGCTGTCACATTGGCATTTGTAATCACCAAATTAAGTACCAAGGTAGCTTTTAAACTGGTACAGAAATTGAAGACTGTGTGCTCAGTTTCTCTCATGACATTTAGAGAGCACAAGATTTGTTTACATATCAAGGCTAAATAATCTCTATTTAATCTTATGACCATAGACCTTGTACCCAATCAAAGTGTACAAATAGTTTTAATTTAAAAAATAAATAATTTCTAAGGCTCTCAGCTACTGCTTGGAAATAAAAATCATTCAACTCCAATGTCTCAGAATGTTTCAGGCTGCTTAACTTAAACCATGCATTGGGAATGTTCTGAGTATTCTCCTCTGAATACTCATTGGAAAAGGAGCTGATGAAATTGATAGAAATAACTAATCAATTAGAGATCTCTTTGTGTCAGGAAATATGTAGTTAAAAGTAACAACATTGAAAGGTTAAAGACTGTTTTAAAAATGTCAAAATTATTTTTGTTTTGAGACATAAAGAAATAACACAAGGTATTTATTGAACTACCAGAAAACACTCTAGGATTCAACTTAATTATAGTATGGCAGAAAATTTTGGTCCAATTCTATTTTAGATTCAAACTGTGGACATTGTGGAAATATTAGGAAGCAACTTTAAATTTTTAGTTTTCCTTCTTATCCTTAATTTTCTGATTAACTTTTTTTTTTAATACTTCTAATGTGGGTTTTCTAAATTTCTAAGTTCAGAGAGACTATTCCTCTTTCTGTGGACTTTTTTCCCCCCCACCCATTAATATAGTACTCCCTTTTCTGCACAATTATTCCTTTCTGCTTTCTTTATTCTTCTGTTTACATTTGTCCAGATATATTTTGTGATTATCTAATGTATTGTATCCAAGAACTAAAGAGGCCTTATGTCTAATGAAATAGCATTTTCACATCCTTCATTGAAGATTTTTATCTGCAGTTTAAATACTCTAGACTTAAACACAACAGATTCAGGATGTCAGATCACATAATTTAGCATTACTTTTTTTACATTAATGAATTTTCCTCCTTCATCATGAGTGAAAAAGAGAAATCATAAGAAAACATAGAATTTATCTATTCATCTGCTAAATTTTAGGTCAAATTTAGGTTTATTCTATTGAAAACATATATTTTCTGGATTATTGTGTGAACGGATCATTATTAGCAAGTGTTTTATGACATGAAACTGAAACAATAATTAAAAACCATTCCAACTTGGAACCAACTGATTTGAAATATTTTCCTGTTGTTTTCTATCTCATCTGGTAGAAAATAATTTATATTATTTGCTACTACTATTAATATTTTTTATTATTAATGGATATTATTTGCCTAATGAAATAAACTAAAGCATTAGATGTAGCTACATCTGTTCTTGCAGATTATCAATTAGTGAAAATCATGCTCAAATAGGAAAGTAAAGGAAAAATATACAATCCCATTTGATTCATTCAGTATCTGAAGCAATCTCCAGGAGAACATTAGGGTTGTCTTGATGTAAGTGCTATTCACTAGAGCTGCCTCTGTAAAGAATGAGGTTAATTACATATGTATTCCATAAAAGATAAACCAAAACATATATGTATATATACAGTCTTTAATCGTGAACTTCCTGGTAAAATTAGGTATTTTTCGCTAATGATGTGGAGTTATCAGAAAATAAAGTACTATAATTTTGGTCAACATAGTGTATCTGCATTTGCGTGTTTTCAAAACATACTAGTCAACAAAAGCTAATTACTTAAAGAATGTAATTTCCTTACATAAAAAAAAGATAAAATTGCAAGAAAATATTTTAAAATAAAACTTTAAGTGGAATTGCATTACAAGTTTTTGCTAGAATTGAATATCTCACAGAGAATGCTAAAAAATACAAAGAGCATTTAAGCACAGGACTCTGATAAAACAGTTTTAAATGGTATGTATTATATCGTCTGATATATAGATAGCTGAATATCAATTAGGAAGTTCCATTTTGTATGGCATTAAGGAAAATACTAATGAACTTTTGTGTCCTGTTCTGGTCATCACACTTTGAAAATATGCTTAAAATTGGAAAGTGTTCATTAAAGGTGAAAGAATGACTGTAGGTCTGAAAATAAGCATTGCAGTTAGAGGCTAAAGATCTGTCTGTTTAATCTGCTGAAGAGAAGGTTAAGAGGTGGCTTGATCATGGTTTGCAAATGCCTTAATGGGAATGAGACTTTTGACAGTAGATGACTCACTAATCTAGCAGAAAAAGGCATAATGAGATCCAATGTTTCATAGCTGAAGTTAGGGAAATTCAGACTAGAAATAAGGTGCATATTTTAAGAGTGAGAGTCATTAACCGTTGGTATAACTTATCTAGGAGTGGGTTGGATCCATCCATCAAAGGCAGCCATTATAAGGAAGATAGATACAGCGTAACACAAGCATGTTGTTCTTTTGATTTAGAGGTTGATTTAGAGGTTTCTCTTACGATGAAAGAGATAGCCTTCATTATACAGGAGATCAGATTAGATTTTAGTAGCACTTTTGTACTTCAAAATCTAAGAGGGTATGAGTTCTGGGGGTAGGGGTTGCACAAAGATAATTGAGAGGATAAATTTATCATCTGTGTGTATGTTTATCCTTAGCTACTTTTGTCTTGTTTTAATGAGAGTGGATTGAGTAAAACAGTGACACTGTGTTACAACAAGATACAAGGACACCAGATGGTTTGCTAATGTTAAATGAAATTATCATATCTTGGTAAAGTTATTAGTTCCAATCATAGTGAGGCTTGGTAGCTGCCCATAAGACTGACAGTAATTTCTGCATAAATTAGCTATATAGCAGTCTATTCAATTTTTTTCTCAAAAAAAAACTTTGGAGTGCGGCCAAAGCTGTGTGGTGCTAAAATAAAAGAACCTATTATGAAGTGGAACCTAAATGGGCATCAGACAAACAAGCTAACTGCTGGATTCAAACCTTCTGAAGGTAAAATCTTGGAGAGCACGTGGGATATATGTTGAAAATGCTGTTACCCTTGTGAGTCAAATATCCTTGTGAAATAGCTTTGATGAAAAAGGAGAATGTTATCTTCAGGTTTTTACTAGGTCCTTCATCCCATGCCTCCTCATGGTCTGAGAAACATGAATTACAACTCTTTCAGAAGCCAGAAAGGAAAATTTCAGTGCTCTCTCCTCTTAAGATCTGCTTATCTGGTCTGAACATGGAAGGGAAATTATTTTACAAGTCCATTTTGTGTCTGGTGGGTCTGCTCGGCTAATTCATTGTGAATAATAAAGAAAACCTCAGTATAGTCCAAAAATTGGAAGGAAAGATATGTGAAAGTAAGTTCTAAGCCTTATCTGCTTTTAGTGTAGGAGTGTCCATTACCAATACATACTTTGATGTTTCTCAAATTATGTATGCTTTCTTAGTTACGAAGATCTCTTCCTTTCTCTTTGCTGCTATTGTCACTATTGACCACTTTCAAATTTCAGAAACCTGTTTTTTTCCTGTTTGGAATAAAAAACATTTATTATTTTTATGAAAGGTAGTGATCTCACACTAACTGTTCTTGGATGAAAAAAACTTCAGATTTTTCATTGTCTCTAATTTCTGTAGTCTCTCACTTTGTGTTTCTCACTTGGTTTTCTTGCTGAATAACAATTTGGAAATTAAGAAGAACACTATTAATTCTACCCAGCTTCTATTTGCATCGCACTTCTCCACTCTCACACACACAAAAAACTAGTTCAATACACGTACGAAGTCTACAATGTTAAGATATTTCTTGTGTCAATTGCTTTTTTTCCTCCCATAATTTTTCATACCTGTAACTTTCAGTGTCAGAATTTCTTTCTTTCTAGGTTTTTGTACAATATCAGGTACAATGGAAATTTTCTTACTTATGGTTACTAAGCATCTGCATACCAGATAGTAAAAACCAAGGTACTTTTTCATTCTCTAATAGCAGCAAATTAGTGCCATTATTCCTTTATCACAAATAAAAGGTGTTAACTTTCTGTGAGACATGTATTTTATATTCTAGTTTTGTTGATAAGGAAAATGAGGCACTAAATGGGATTGCATCTTTTTCAAGATCACTTTGTGAAAGGTAGATAGGAAACTAATTCTGGTGAAAGGTAGACACGGGACTAATTCAGGAAAGCTGACTCACATACCTTAGAATTATCAGACTATTCTGTTTACCAATTATATTTGCATTTTATTCTTTAGGATCAGGTTTTATACTCCAGCTCTACTTTTCTACAATATATTTCATTTCTTCCTGTCCTGCTTTCTCTCTATAAAGAGCCACGTTGCTCATCTTTTTTAGTCATTTTCCTTTTCCCCCATGCCCTCACATTTTACCCTAGCCTATTTGTTGCCACCTCTGTGAGGAAATTTAGAGAAGCAACAATTAAGCATTTTTTGTCTGTCTTGCCCTTCCACATGCTCAGCCTGTTGCTATAAGAAATGGCATTAAGCTCTATATATACATTACAAAGTCTCAGAAACAGTCTTTTAAAGCTGAAGGAAGGAGTTATAGGGGAATTTTCCCACTGCTTGCAACCGGAGTACAAATGACAAATACTCTGACATAAACAGAAGAACAGCAGCAAGAATAAAGGTATTAATGTCATACATTTGTCATGTGTGAGGTTGGCATTGATGTGCACAAAGCCAGTACTTCAGTGGGATTTTCAAGTCTGGGTTTGAACCCTGTAATAAACAAATGATATTTATTTGTTTAACAAGTAAAGATGCAGTACAAACACATGGGTGTATACACACAGAGAACCTTTAGTTTAATGCTTCAAATGAAACACCATGAAGTTTGGCAGTGAGTGTTAATTATTTGGTGCAATTGTTGCAAGTCAATGATGACAGAAGTGCCACTTAAGGAGTTTCTCAAATATCCAGTGACTGACAGTGACTAATGGAAAACAATCTTTTGAGTCACAGCTTCCATGTACTAATTTTGATAATGCATAAAAAAATAATTGGTAACAGATACATATTCAGTTTGATTTTACAATATTTGACTTTATAGAAAAGTTGCCTTTTGATGTAACAAATACAGATTTGTCTTTGCATGAAAAAACATGTGGTACATTTTGCTAAAAAGGGAATTGAATATCAATACCATGTAAATATTTTTTCTTCTTTTTGATCATGCTGGTTTGTACCTAACTGCCAGAAAAATCTACAGCTGAAATTCATAATTTCCTCTTAGTCATGATTCCCTCTTTGCAAGAACACTACTTAGTTAATCATTACTTCTTTTAATGTAAAAAAAAAAAATTAAAAAAATAGGCAGATATAGTACTAAATCTCTAAAACAAGGTCTGTGGTCACTCCATACGGTTATAAGAACTAAATCTGCAATAGCAGAGCCTGTGAGAGTGAGATATAGGCTTTGTCCAGAGATCTTAAAGCATCTCTGCCTCACTGAGTTCTACTTATTTTTGTAAAAGATCAGGGAAGTTAGGCAATGGTGGGTAGATTATATGATACATTAACAGAGACTATAACAAGAACAGCAGTTCATTTGAATTCCATAAAAAAGAAATTACAATACATTTGCTATCATTAAGTTCTATGGGGTGAACTGTCTTTCTTTTGAATTTGAAGGCAGAAAGCAGAACAAATTCACAGAAAGTGCTTCCTTCCAAGTAACAGTCTACTTATGGGGACAATGATTTTATGCTGTCTTGACCCTTAGAGTGATTATTATTCCTACAGTAAATAAGAGCAGGTGTTTGGCTTTGTGTTGCATTTCAGTGCTGTGTCATGAAACTAAAAATAGATGGAGTGCAATAGAAATTCACTATTTTTTCACTCATGTTTGTCCCCCCACCCATGACTTTTCCCTTCCCTTTCTCCTTTCCCTGCTCCTCATTTCTTCAATGAGGACTGAAAAAGATGAACATGACTAGTCAACTTTTCATTTCTACAAAGATTATTCTATATATCCAGATAGCAAGTACTCTTTATAAGCTGCTGGCTAACATTTGGTTATACTTAAAAACTATAGGATTCATATTTATCATTTGCATTTGTCTCAGGCTACACCTCTTAGAAATAGATGAAACATGTAGAAATGCCTTTTGATGTCCTCTCAAGGAAAAAAACCCAAAACTTTCCAGTGAAAACAAGAGTAGACATTCACAAAAAAATAAAATATTGAAAATAATCATTGAGATATGGATTGGATCCCCACTAGTTTTTTTTTTAAATGAAGTCTAAGAGAGACATCAAAAATAAATGAAAAGTGGGCATTATGAAAATTCTAGTTTCTCTTTGAATCAATTAAACATTTCCATAACTCAGTATCAGTTTCTGCCTTACCAAAATTTTTCAGAAAGGAAACAGTGTTGTGCTGATCGCCCCATTGAACTCTCAGGTATGCTACCCAATGGTCACATAAATATTTTTGAGTATTACTATTATACAGAGGCAAAATAAACATACAAAAAAGAAGTTGGCATTTGCATTATTTTTCAAAATTTTATGCAACAATATGCACTAATTAGTGTGTATGCATTAATAATCCATACTGTAGGTACATGGTGGAGACGATCTGAATAAAATTGATCATTCTCAGTGTATAAGGTATGATAAAATATAGCAAGATCTAATTTCCAGTTGGATGGAAATATGGGATACAAGAAATCAGAGCCCAGACTGGGTAAAAAAATAACAACTTTACATTTCTCCTTAGAAAGTCAATTCTGAAATGCATATGTTATCCAAACCACAGTTTGAGTCTGAAGTTGTGTCAAGATTATTTATCAGCAAAAGACAAGAATTTTATCAAATGAAGATGATTCAGAGGGGTGTAATAATCTAGATATTTGAAAAATCACTTTGTAGTTAAGAGAAACCCACTCTGACTCTTTTTTTTAGAGAATACACAATGATGCCACAGAAGACAACAATCACAGAATCACAAACTAGGTAAGGTTAAAAGGGACCATAGTGGGTCACCTGGTCCAATCTCCCTGCCTAAAACAGGGTCATCCTAGAGCACATTGTATGGAATTGTGTCCAAACAGTTCTTGAATATCTCCAGTGAGGGAGACTCTACAACCTCTCTGGACAGCCTGTTCCAGTGCTCACTCATTCACACAGTAAAGAAATTTTTCCTCATATTCAGATGGAACTTTCTGTACATCTGTTTCTGCTCATTGCCTCTTGTGCTGCTGCTGGGCAGCACTGAGCAAAGCCTGGCTTCACCCTCCTGACATCCCCCTTCAGATACTTATTCACATGGTTGTTGTCCCGCCTTATTCATCTCTTCACAAGGCCAAACAGGCTGAGCTCCCTCAGCCCCTCCTCATAAGAGAGATACTCCAGGCCCTTGCTTATGTTTGTAGCCCTCTGGGTTGTTCCAGCAGCATCCTGTCTCTCTAGTACTGAGGAGCCCAGAACTGGTCACAGCACACTAGTCAGGAACACCTCCTTCAACCTGCTGGCAATGCTTTACCTAATGCATCCTAAAATACCATCTACTTTCCTTTGAAGTCAGATAGAATTTAATCACCTCTAATTGCTGTAAATTGCTTTTCTTAATAGCTTTTTATTTTGTTTTGTTTTGTTTTATTTTAAGCTAGTCCCAATCCAGGTTGTCCAACCTCTTCTCCTACCTTCAGCCTCAAGCACTATAGGCTCTACATGCCTTAGGCCTGTGGCAAGAGTCAACCCAGCTATCTCATTCAGCTGCAAATGAACATTTTTGTTGTTGCATTTTTATTTTTGGTTGTGAAGAAAACTGCTGTAGCTGCTAGAAAGCTAGAACTGATTGGAGTGGAGCAGAGTGTCATTACATGGCAGGGCGGTCTCATATCACCCGGCTAAATGTGAAAGCCACTGGGAATCCACACCCTTTGGGAAGTGAGTTATGTCACCTAGATATTTGAAAGTGTGACAATGAGAAAAATCAACAACACTGAAATTGCTGATACTTAAAATATACATTTTCTTTATGTACTAATGTAGGTTTTGTCTTAACTGGTAACCATTTTGCTTCCTTTCCCTTACCTGATGCTCTGCACTTTCTGGCTTCTTCAGGGCCTGTAATGACACTGCTGATAGGATAAGTTGTAAGAGAATTACTGATCTCTGGGTTCTCATAATAAGTTTAGTTGCAAGGCTTTTTCCTCAGAAATGCATAACCTAATTGCTCTCTCTCCTTATCACCTTTCTCTCCTCCTGCTGGTTTCCTCAGGAGGCAGGGCGAGAACACTTCTCTTTTTTCTTCTCTTTTCAGCTTTTTTCCCCTTTATGTTTATCTTCAGATCTTGAACAAGGTGAGAAAGGGACCTGAACCAGATCATAAAGAAACCTTTAACTGCAAACAGCATTCTGTATGAAAGACATAATTCAGAGACAGGGTTTGTTTAGGAAATTCAGAGTACATCTGAACATTTTTAACTATCAGAGTTTAAAAAAAAAATGCCTTGTTCTTCAAAGCAAATAGATCTGTCACCAAGTAGCCATGTAAAGTTTGCCAGATTTGATCTATGACTCATCTTGGGAATGCTATTCAGAAGCAATTCTCTGGAGTGAACGGGCCCTTGGTTCAGCTATTTTTTTTGTGAGATCCTGCCATATGAGTAACCTTCAGTGTTGAGTTTCTGCCCACTAAAATATCCTGAAATTCTCCATTCATTAGCAGTGGTGAACTCTTAGTTCTGCCTGTCAATTATATATCATAGTACTGAGGTGTTGCCCAACTACATTAGCATTGCTTTGTGTACAGAAATATTTTCAGTGCCAGAATTGCCCCAGACATCACCTAAAGTCTTATTATGCTGATGAATTTCTTCTCCAGATTTATTAATTTCTCCAAACAGAGTGCCTGTTGAGATTGATTAAACCATCCTTTTTGCAGTAGATCTATGGTAATAATTATGTAATTATGCAAGCTTTTTGCCTTTTAGGCATTTTTCTTTATCCATGCATTAATTGAACTTGTATTTAATGTATCAAAGATCCTTAATCTGCGCAATATACTTGACTAGTTTATAAAAAACTATACTAAAGTATGCTTTAGAGTCACAGAATCACAGAGTTGTTTAGGTTGGAAAAGAGCTCTGAGTCCAACCATTAACCTAATACTACCAAGTCCACCACTAAGCCATGTCCTAAAGAACCTCATTTGCATGTCTTTTAAACACCTCCAGGGATTATGACATAATCACTGCCTTGAGCAGCCTATTCCAACTCTTGATAGTCCTTTCCAGGAAGAAATTTTTACTAATATCCAGTCTTAATTTACCCTGACAAAATCTGAGGTAATTTCTTCTCATCCTGTTGCATGTTCCTTTGGAGAAGAGACTACCTACCTTGCTACAACCTGTTTTCAGGCAGTTGTAGTGAATTTACACAAAGGTGTCCCCTGTGGCTCCTATTCTTCAGCCTAAATACCCCATCTCCCTCAGTTGATCCTCATAAGACCGGTGCTCTGGACCCTCCACCAACTCTGTTGTCCTTCTGTGGTTATTCCAGTACCTCAGTTTCTTTATGGTAGTAAAGGGGCTCAGAACTGGACACAGGTTTCGAGTGTGGGCTCATCAGTGCCAATTACAGGAGGACAATCACTGCCCTGATCCTGCTGACCACACTGTGCTGATGCAGGCCAGGATGCCATTGGTCTTCTTGGCCATCTGGGCAAGCCACTGCTGGCTCATATACAGCCAGTTTCCAACCAACATCCCCTGGTCCTTTTCCACTGGAAAGATTTCTGGAATAGTGGCTGCTCTGCAGCTGCTCTGCTCTGCCTGTAGCTCTGCATGGGGCTGTGACCCAAGTGCAAGATCCAGCAATTGGCCTTGTTGAACTTTGTACACCTGGCTTCAGCCCATCAATCCATCCTGTTCTGATCCCTCTCTGGAGCCTTTCTATCCTCCAGCAGACCAACACTCCTAAGCAACTTGATGTCATCTGCAAAATGACCGAGGTTGCATTTGCTCTTCTAATCCAGATAATTGATAAAAATGTTTAACTGGACTGGTGCCAATACTGAGCCCTGGAGAACACCAGTAGTGACCAGCTGCCAAAGGATGATATATTACTCTATTCATCAGTCTTTGGGCTCGGCCATCCAGACAATTTTTACCCAGCAAAGAGTATACCCGTCCAAGCCATGAGCAGTCAGCGATCAGAAAGAGATATTGAAAAGCAATTTGCAAGCAAAATCCAGATAAGTTATCATGTGAGCTGTTGTGGTTTGAAGGAAACATGAGAGCTTTTACTATACATACTATTAGCAAACTATTATTTACTAGCAAAGGATATAGCTTACCTTAAAATACTTGTTTGCATATCTTTGCATTTGAAAACTGAAATCTGTTACCTCTCAACAAACTATTAAAAAGGGCAAATACCATGGAGGCCTTTGAAGACTTGAATTTCTGGGTGTTTCTTTGAAGAACTCTTACTTTCCTTTGCTGCAGGCCAATAGCAAGACAGAAACAGTTCTGTTTCTCTTTCTTTAGCTCTCACTGTCTTTCTGTATCTTTCATTTTTTTTTAATAATAGTGATTTCCACCTTCTGAAAAAGGAATATGCTCCCTAAAGGAAATTTCTGTGAGGAGGGAATAGTAGCACCAAAAATTTTCTGTGATTTGATAGGAATGGTCTCTACCTCTTCCTTCACCCTATTACCTTGTCTGGCAAAGCAGCTTTGAGGACAGTTTCTTTGATTCTAAGACTTTTATCTGAGCCTATCCAGGTAGTTATCATTCAAGTGTATTTTTATTCAGGCTGAATTACTAAGGAACTTACTTGAATTGAATAAAAAAACCGCTTGGTTTCTTAATTTATTTTATAGATACACCTTGTATTCCTGATCCAGTTTTGGTTCCTTCAAGAGCAAACATGCTTATCATAGTTCATTATAGATGCACAATCCAACAATGCCATCCTAGTCAGGGGTTTGGCTACCCCTACAATCAGAAGTTAATGGAGGAAACACTGATTTTTCAATTTCCTCTTCCAGTCACAGTCTGTTCATAATGAAGAAGATTCGGCAGTTTTAGTCACTGTCTTTTCAAATCAGAACATCAAAGATGAAAGGAGGTTTGAAGGGGAACTATGGGGCTCATTTCACAGAAGTACTGAGGCCAATTATTTTTTACATTCTTATTAAGTCACAAAGGGTTTCTAGATTCCTTTCCAAGCTAGAGCTTGATTTCTAAATACTTCAAATAAATGTCTTAACACTTACAAAAAATCACTGAGACTTGTGGTCTTAATCTTTAGGTTTTCAATTTTCATTTCCGAAATGTAGAATTACTTTGGTAAATTGAATCTCTAACTTTTAGTGGAATAAATATAACAGCAAAACCACCAGCACTGACAAAGGCTGTAGTTGCAATAACTTGTGATTTGCATTTTTTTTATTTTTTAATTTGTTGACATTAGTGATGGAATCAAGTATATAAAAACCTCCTGTTATTATGTATTTGTCACTCAATTTTTTAATTTTTTTTTTTTTACAATGTATTGCATTACACAAACTCTATATCAGCTGCTACTGGTAGCTAGTTTTGCCTCATGGGCAAAATGTTTAGCAAAGGTAATTTATTATTCTTTGTAGATATAGGAACTGTAAAAGAAAGTTTGGCATCCAGAAAATAATAATGAGTAAAAGCCAGGAATAGGCTGTATTCCTGAAGTTTCTCCAAGTGCTTAGGGTAGGACTGTACTAAAAGTAGATTAGTGAATTGCTAATCTACTAGCAATTGCTAGGTTAGTGAATTGCTAGATTAGTGAATTGCTTGGTACATTGGTATACAAAGAGTATGAACTGTTGATTGAGAGAATTTAATAGGAAGGCACAATAATATCCTGTGTTTTGGTATCAAAGCCAGAAAATACGCACAAACACACAAACACATGATTCGTTTGAATAGGAAAGATGTAGGTTTTAAAACATGTAAGGCAGGTTTCTCCTCACTCCAAAATGTAGATACCTGCTTCCCTCTTCAGAAGTCATCTAGGTGCCCCTGACTGACACTGAAAAGAAACTGAAAGGCTCCAGAAAGTAATTCTTCTGTACTAAGCAAATGTCCTGGAAGGACAGCACTCTCCAGAGTTACAGAAATTAACCTGTATTGTGAGAAGAGAAACTTAGGTTAGTACTTGTGTGTAGATACTTAATGTGTAGGTGGCTAAAAGTATTTAAGAAGAATCTCATAAAATTTATGGTCACTTTTTAAGCACAAAACATTTTTCATGTATGTATAAACTACAGTTTGACCATAGGGAGAGGTGGTGATTAAAAAAATGTTTGTACTCAAATTAATTAATTTTACAAGGAATAATATACACAATTCCTGTTCTATGGTAAAACTGACTGACTTAACTATCACAGTGGGAATATTGCTTTTAGATTAATGGTTTAAAAACTGCAAATAAATTATTTGCTAACAGGATGGCACTGAAATGGACACACACACACAAGAAGGAAATATCTCTCATTGAAAATCATAGAAAAAGTTCATATTTTTGGCTTACAGCCTGAGTTGAAATAGTGGCAAAATTATGGTCTGTGTATGTAAACGTTTCATTTAGAAAGATTGTGCTGGTCACAATGAGTAAACCACTGATTACAAGGGCCTGTATTTCAACAAAGAAAACAAAAGAAGAAAAAATAAAGAATAAACACTATGCAACATTTTGATTTGTTTTTATGGCTCCATGTCCTTGATTACATTAAAGGTTCAGCACATTTATCTTCCAGCAGCAGGGCAGGTGTTACTGTGTCATCTGCTGTATAACTTGTCATTTTTGTTACATTTATAAGTTCAATTTTTTTTTTATTAAATTAGAGTGACAGGTGCAGGATTTTGATATGTACACCAGTAATGAATTTGCATTGTTTGCATATTTTGTAGGAAGTATGTAGTAGTCTTGACATATTCTATGTCAAAATTTTCATGGAAATCTGAAATTAAAGGTTACAATTCAGCTTGCATATGGGAGATTAGTAGGATGACACAGCAAAATTAACAACCTTGTTTACAGGAAAAATAAAATTAGCTGATATCCAGAAGAAACTACACCCTCTAACAGATTCTGAATCATTAATTATGTTTTGCAAATTTTATTTCTCTATAATTTTGGATTTCTTAGTTACAAATTAGAACAGGAAAATTATTAAAGCTAGAATAGAATATTTCAGATGGAAGACATCTAGAGTAATCACCCAATCTAACTGCCTGAGCAATCCAGAGCTGATCAAAAGTTAAAGGAAATTATTAAGGGCATTAACCAAAGGCTTTTTAAGCACTGTCAGGCTTTGGTCATTGACCAGCTCTCTAGCATGCTTGTTCCAGTGCCCAAAAGCCATTTTAAAAATTATTGCTTAAAAAATCATGATTTCTCACCCCTGATTTTGAAGCAAAAACTTTGGATTGTTTAAAGTAAAATGTATACTGGAATCTTTACATGGAGTTTCAAATATATATTTTTTTAATGTGTTCTATATCTTTGTCTTGTACACATTCAGATTATACTTTTAGTAGTAAGCAAAACAGGACAGGATCATTTTTAAAACCAAGGTCACTGGGCTAAACTTTCTTTTCCATCAAAATTAGGCAGCCATGTACAAACACCCCATTAGGAACAGTCTTTGGTATGTATTTGACATCTCCTGAACTGTTATCTTTTTTTTTATTTCAGTCCTGCTCACAAAAGAAAATTTGTTAGTTGTACTGGTTCAACTTAGTGCAAATTAATTGTTGTGAGAATAATTTGAGTTACAGATACAACCTGGAAATCCTAAAATGGAACTAAATCTTTAATTCTTCTATGTTTACTTTTTATACATAAGTTCCTATTGATACCAGTAAGTATTAGGTATTTCAATACCTTTTTGAATCTAGGTCTAAAGGCATACTGAAAATATAAATTAAAAGAAAGGACGTAATTCCAAGTAAAACTAAGCACAGAATTAATTGTGACTTCTAAAGCTTAATGAACCTGAAGTTCCATGAAACAAATAAATAAACAAACAAAAAATAGTGGAGTCCAGGAGCTAGAGAAAAACCAAAGTAAAATGCAACTAGAACACAAATAATTTCATAGTTTCAATCTGTTTGAAACAAAGGTGTTATGTTTGATCTTGAATTTAAAAACTACTTTTCTTTTTGTTATGCTGGTGTTTTCCACATCACAATGGAACTATTATGTAGTTGGTATTGCTTACCATTTTAAATGAAATATTTCTTTATGTAATATGTGTCAAAAATAAATAATTTCATTTAATTTGAAAAGAGGATCTGATTTGTTCATATTCAAGGACAACAAAACAAACACATTCTTAGTTCTGATGTTGTCTAATGCACATTACTGATTTGTAAACATATATTTGGAATGTATTTTAAGTGATGACTAATTCCAAGCTTATTTCCATAGTGAACACGATGTATTTTGAGATGGATTTTTTAAGTGAGACCCAGAATGGCTTCTCATTTGCTTAAAAAATTCAAACCCAGATCTACTTTGCATAATTTTACATAGACAACAGTTCAGTCTAAAGGAACAAATGCTCTTCTTCTCCACATACACACACATAAATGATGACTACATGTTTGTGTGCATAATTTGCAAACAGCCTTTCCCCTGAAGGTATAGGAAACACACTGTTATTTTACTGCACTTTTGTTGAAGAGGAAGTGGTGTCATTGAATGGAATTGCCTCATCAGACACTCTGCAAAAGTGCCAAGTTGTAGCAATCAATAGGGAAATAGCAGATGTGAAGTTTAGTTGGCATCAAAGAATATGAGTGGGAAAGCTTTCCTATGGGAAAGAAAGTGCTTCATTCCTCTTTATCTGTACCCAGAATATTGGTTCTATCAAGCTTTCAGAAAATTCGGGTATGATGGCTTTCACTACTCCAGCTCTGAAAGAGTCACTTTAAAAACAATTAAAAAGTTAGATAGCTGTCCATCAGGGAAGTTGTACCAAGTGAACAGGATTTTGTTAGTTTTTAGACTTAAATGCTGCAATTTGTTCTCTTTCTGAAGAAAGCTGTTCCAGTGCAATGAATCTGGGTCAAGGACTGTCTCCCTAGGTAATCATTGTAGATAAGTATAAATGTTGCTTTCAGAGCTGTTCATGGGAAACAAACACGTTGTCATTTCTCTAGAGTATAAATATTTAAAAACTTTAGTTCAGAAAGTTTCTTTTTTTTTGGGACTGCCTTGGATATTCATATTTGTTTCTTTTTTCTGGACAGTATAAACAATGTTGGTCCACACAGGAACTACTGAAAAAAAGCGGAGTTTCAATACATCAATCAAGTTCATTCTCTTTAAAGAGATTGTCCTGCCAGGAATGGTAACACTACAGAGTCAATGAATCATAGCATTTGTCAGTGTAAGAGCTTGAAGTTTCTGATAGCAGTTGAATGCTTTTCTGAGGAATTGTAAAAAGGAGCAGGTTTTAGGGAGGATAGAGTACTTGCAGGGAAATACTCATTGATGGATGGTTTTGTTCATTCACTTTGCAAACTTGTAAGACTGTTTTTGAGAAGGTGAATTAGAGATTTTGTGGGGTTGAGACTGATTATGCAGAGTTTTTTTTTCTTTAAAAAAGGAGCTCAATTTTTAACCATGTATCTTTCTCTAAAAATATCTCTAGTTAGAGGGATGGATACATATTGCTTATAAAAAATTGAAGCAAAGTTCTCTCCTCGTTGTTTAAATCAAAATACTGCTTAATGGAAATTATGCCTCTAATCTGGTTGATTAATATTTAGAGAAAATATATTTATTGGCAGTATAAAGAAGGAGTCAGCAATAATTATCTAAAGGCGCCGTTCTCACTGAAATCCAGCATGGACTGAAAATTATTTGTCCCTTGTCCTTGGGCTCATAAACAAATAAATGCAGTATGACACACACTGAATATAGGTACTGTTATCCAAAGCTCTTTCCTATAAATTTTCTCTTAAATTAGTATGCACAGAAATCCACTTTGCCAGAATGTGTTCTACTAAATTGGTCAACAGAAAGTACATGAAAATTTGCTGCAGGATGTTCACAGCTTACTGATGCAGAAATGTACAGAATAAACAGAACAATGCTGTTACCAATGACATCAAAAGCGTGACATTAACAAGTTTGGGGTACTATTAAATTCACTGTGTTTTAACAAAGCAAGGAACTAACTGTGCCTGGGATTTGAAAGATCCTTAAGAATACATAGATTTTTAAAAATGCTTATTTATACTAAGGAGGGTAGAATATTACTAGAATATCTGCTAATATCCTTCCCCTACCTTTGCATCAACTACTTAATCATACCACTCCTTTCAGATTGATAATATTAATCTCTGGTTTCTCATTGTCTTCATGGTCTTGGTTGCTCCAGGTCAGTTTTTTCTCTTGGGACAATCTGAAAAATTATTTGTTACATTGGAGCTAATGCTTTTGACTAATTGTTCTTTAAATTCTACCTATACAGAAAATTATTTTAGTTCTAGTGTACAATCAGAAAGAAAAAATCATACAACTATGCACTTTCTCATGAAAATGCTCTTTTTCTATCTTGTTTTTTACAAGACAGTTATGCCATGCTAATTCCTATGTTAATTTCAGAGACTTGCAACTCTATTACCAGCTAATTTTTGTATGAGTGATAATGGCTCATGTTGTGGATTGGTTTTTTGGTGGTTTTTATTAATCTGTTGGCTTGTTTTGGTTTTACTGTCTTACTTTTGTTTGTCTACAATATCCTAGGCACTATATTATTGTAGATTTACATTAAAGCCCTGGTGTGAATTCAAATAGCTAAAATCTGGGTGAAATTAGCAATGTAGTGCTATTCATAAAAGGCACAAATCCATGAATGGATTTGCGCCAGTGATTTAATTTTCATGTAGTGACAAGAATTTCCCTTTGCAGTAGAATCTCATGCATTAGTGTAATGATCTGGTTACCACTCTGCAGTAAACAAAGTGATTCAGCTTTCACATGTCCAAACATCTTCCAGTCATGGAAAGCTTTTCCCCTGCATTGGCCATCTGGAATCTTAACAGCTTGCTTGCCTCCAGATCTCCTGGTACTTCCTCAGCCCTCAGCATTGTATTAATGCAGTGAAGTTTATACATTAAATACTTTGTATACTCAAAGTACAGAGCTGTTTTATTACAGAGATGGTTGAACAGGAAAAAACCTGCTTCATTTAAAAAAAAAGAAACAAAACAAAACAAAACAAGAGGCAAAAGAATCAACAGCAACCCACCTAAAACTCCCAACAACTCCCAAACCGGGAAAAAGCAAAAAATCAAAAAAATAACATTAAGTAAACTAAGATTAACACTTAACTGTTGTGTAGCACCCTGAACCTATAACCATTTATCCAGTAACTTAACTAAACCAAACTGTGACCAGAAAATCTGAAATTTGGATCCTAGTTTTGAAGCTCATAATGCAAGATCTGTCTACAAAAGAGTTTTACAGAGAATTACGCTCAACATAAATTTAACATAATCTGGGTATGTAAATATTAATAATAGTGTGGATTTAGAATTTTTCTCAGATTATTTCACATAAAGAAAATTATTACTTTCCTTAAATCTTTATAATTTAATATTTTATCTTTTTTTTTTAATACATGGATATAGCTGATTATACAAGTTTGTTAAAAATAAGCCTGTCACTTTTAAATCACAGCTGGTGATTTAAAGACAACAGGCCTTCAGTGTTGATTCCTCCCCAACAGCAGGACTCCTCTGTCATTGGACATTATTGTGAAGATGTAACATCTATTTTATATCTTTCTGTCTGCCTAGCATTGATATTTATCACAGACAGAGGAGAAATAAGTGCTTATTATGTGTCCTGAGATCAGAACACTAAAACCCCTTTTAAAGTTCAGAAAGGATGAACAAATCTCTGTGATCATTTGGTTGCAGGTCTGAGGTTTAGGAGTGGGGTTTTTATTCCTCAGGAATTTTTTTTTTTTAATTAAATTCTCTGAAAATACATGCAATGTTTTTCTTCACTGTATCTCTAATCTCTGTGATGCCTTTATAATGTCACTTCTGCACTATAATGACATTGTTAAATACAGCTAGATCTAGCCCTAAGTCCTCTGCCATTAGTCATATGGTCCTTTAAAGTTATTTTATTATGGTTGTAAGCCATTATTTGGACTAATTTTATGACATGATTTTCCCAAGACAATGATGCTTAACTTGGCATGTACTCTGGCTGCCCAACTCTCTCATAGTCTAATCTGGTGCTTCCTTTCCTTCCAGACAACAGAATGTCAGGTTGTTCTCCTTTAGATCCTGGTAAATAACATATGGCTAGTGGTATTCCACAACATGCCATGCTTTAGCTCTCAGGTGACTTCATTTCAATCCATCCATTGACAATATCTAAAATTCAAGCAGCAAGAAAAGGCTACTGTAAATTGAGGTGAAAAATAAAATAAATTTATTCTTAATCTCTCCCTTGTCAGTGGAGAGCATGGAGAGTGGTGTGAGAGGATCCCACAAAAAATCTTTTCAGGTCCAATGATGTATTTTCCCACAGAATTTTCCAGAAGGTCGGGTAAAAGTGTAAGGTGCAAGTCTTTCCTCACTTCTGTCTTCATTTTCTGAGCCCATCAGAAGTCTGGAGGTGTATGGACAGGAAAGTACTTGGGCAGGTTTCCTAATGCCTTTATCCTGTCCCAGTCATACCACCTAATTAAAGTATCTGGTCCTTACAATTAAAAGGTCTCTCAAGAATTTTACATATGCAGAAAAGCAGTTTCTAACAGAAAAAAAAATTGTAAAAATTTTATCAGCTTAGTAGGTATTGCTATCAAATTTCTCCAGATTAATTTACCTGAATTCACTTATCCCTGGCTTAAACCAAGTAATGCACTTGCCCTAGCTTCAGAGCATAACCTGACTGAGTTTTTGATTTCACTTCTATGGGTAATATAAGATTGGCACATCTAGAGAATTGTTCTGTGGAGATATCCTCTTTTTCCTTTTCTGCTAACTAAAAAGTGAACCACTATGAACAATTTAGCTTCTAACACGTGAATAACTTTTGAAGGTCTAAAGAAAGCACTAAAATTTTCTCTCTAACTGTATTTTTATTTATTTTCAGTGTTATTTTAATTCAGAAATTTTCTAGCCACTTTTTTTTTAAGTTTTGAAATTTTATAAACAATCTTTCGCCCCTTTGGGTTATATCCAAGTTGGATAGCTCACCCATTTACTTTAAGAAATTTGTTATTCTGGTTATTTCTTTTCCTCCCTTCTAGCTGACTAAAACTGTATCTTTAGTTTTGATGGGCAAAAACTCCTTCTACTAAATCATTTAAGAAATGCTATGCCATACTAATCTCTGTTTTTAAATATATTGTCCAACTGCTAGTCATAGCCATATGTTTTTCTTAAAATAGAAAGTGGTGAAGGAAGCAATTATGAATTAAATGTGTCCTTATTTTTAAATAAACTGCAATGTTGATATATTGATTAAAAAGTATTATTATTACATTAATTTTTTGTTGTACTCCTCCCAAGTTTACCTATCTAAATTACTCAAATAAAATTGTACATCCATCATTTCTTCTCCTAAGATGCCATCTGCTCCACAGATAACTTAGGTAACTAATTGCTGCTTTAGTCAAAGCACAACATTTAAATCCTCAATGGCCACCTGTCCCTGCAGTCAGCAATTTCATTAGTTTCCTAAGAAAGTTTGCTTCTGATGTGATGCAGAACTGACTAAGTCTGGCTGTTCTGAGCAGCTAAGTGCCTACTTCTAAGTCTCACTGGGGACCTTACAATCCTCCAGGGACTGGTCTGGAAACAGGATGGCTGGATCTTCCTTGATTCCAACAGTGACAGCAGTGTTACTATAACTTGGTTTTAGCTGGTGATTCAGTTTCTGTAAAATACATTAGGAAGAATAACTGGGTTTTTTTAATGCTAAGACATTTGAAGGGGAGAATTCTTTGCATCCATACCATTTAAGATGTCCCAGTTTTGTGTATCATTATGAACAGAAGAGCAAATAGATAAATAGATTAACATTCTAAGATAAGGGGAAAAAAAAGAAGGCATTTAACAAATCTGTAAATTCAGGGTTTGTATCACTGGAATGCTAACGTGTCTCATACCAAACAGCCCTTTGCTACTTAGGTTATTCAGAGGGACTGTAAGTTTTCTGTGTTTTTGCCAAAATTATGCATATAGGATGTAAGAAATATTCTGTATAACTCATATTTCCATCTTATTTATGCTGTTTAAAGTGTAAATTTTGTTTCTAGATATAATATTTTAATTTAGTTTGTTTCTGTTTTTTAATTTCAATAGACATGTGTCCTCTCCTTCTGGCTATGATGTCAATGATAGAAAGATACAGAAAACTGAGGCCATTCTACTTAGAACATTGAGTGTGAATGTTTGTTGCTGCTTTTTCAAAAATAAACCAGAAAGAAAAATGTGGGAAATAAAAGAAGAAAAAATTGCTGCTTCATAGCAAGCTATGGATTTCAGACAAACTAGGATAGCTTTAATTTGTACTCTGCCTATTTGAATAAGGTATTTAACATAGTAATTACTTGAGTATTCATGTTCAATAATTGCTATAGCACATCTGCAAAGAATCTAATTTCCTTGCCTTAATATCTGCAAAATACAGTATATTTTCTGATTATAATTTTTAATCTTCAATTTAGTAAAAGTAAACATTTAAACCAAAAAAACAATAGTAAAAAAAAGGCAATTAAAAATGTATATATTAAAATACAAAACAGTAATTTTGCTTATTGCTGTGACTTATTAAATTTTGCATATTACTATGATAATGCTGAAGTGCTCACATCACTATGCAGCATAAGTACCCAGTTAGTTAAGGCAAAAAAATTAGGAAGCCTCCCAGCTGGAACTGATTATTGCTTCCATCAATTGTATCCCTAAAAATGAAGTAAAGTGAGGGAAAATACCGTACTGGTAGAAACTAATCTGACTTCTGCCAGAGAGATTGTTTAATGTTTTCTATATTCTCAGGGAATATTTTACCTGATTAATTAAATCAAGTAATAGCTGAGGTTATGATCTGAAGGAAGCTTATTCTGAGGTGTTAAAATTTAGTCTTACAGTGTAGCTAAAATAGTTTTGCTTAACTCTTCGAACAAGAAGAAATAAGCCTAGCCAAGCAACTGTCATTTCCATGGTGAGTGGCTCATGAACGCATTTAATGTTAGTAACAAAACAGTGCTTTCTTAAGGTTTCGTTGGAATTTTTTTTTTGTCTTTTTACAATATAGTGCATACGTAGCACATATAGCACTTCCATTCTTGTTTACACCTTTCTCAACTTGTCATTTATACTTCAGAGGTGAGGAATTCCTTTTACACCCCAAAGCTTGATCTTGCACTTCTTACATGTGACATTAGAGGACATCAACAGTCCTTATGACTACACCTCACTTGTTATCTCTCCCTTGATGTTCCAATTGTTTAGACATCCAGGCTGCTAAAGGATGGTGTTAATGAGTAGAGTGTGTTTTCTGAGCACTGGGTTGTTATTTGGCTGTCCCTTATGTTTACAGTGTCTCTTATTGCCATTCATTAGCTTTCTCATGAGTATGATCCCAGAAAAATGAGCTCCCTAATCCCCGTGGTATTTAATGACAAAATAGAAATGCCAAAAAATATTGTAGCAATAGCTTATTATAAAATATGGTAAAAATAATTAGAATTTAAGTCTATACTGCTTTCTATTTACTGCTAATTACTGTCAAGAAACAGTCTGTTATTCATGAATCTTAAATTTCTCTTTTATAGCTATTTTCTGTAACATGGTATAGTCTGTCCATAAAGAGTATTTTGAAAATAAGTTCAGTCATGACAAACTGTCAGATAAGATTATATATATACACATATTTAATATATATATGCAATATATATACTCAGAATATACACAGACATATATATGTTGTATATATTTGTATTGTATCTATATTAATTATATGTATATTATATATAGTACATATAATAATATATAATATGATATGATATGATATGATATGATATGATATGATATGATATAATATAATATAATATAATATAATATAATATAATATGTATACATTATATATATATACCAATGACAAAGAAGAATGATATAATTACAATCTAATTATGAGGGGAATACTTTAAGGGAAAATAGCTTCTCATTCCTCAGATCTTAATACAGAGAAACATACAAGGTTTGGTGCAGTCTCTTTCTGTCTCCCTGCTTGAACTGATCATTGTGACATGTGGGAGATTATGCCCAGTTACTTGTCTTTTCAGATAGATACACTGTTTGATGTCTCTGAATTCTGTATCCCAGCAGACATAATAACCTTGTTCGGATCACTTTCTTTGTGCACAATAAAGTAATCAAGTGAGGGAGCCTTTTGCTTCTCAGTGGAAAGCACACACATTAGCAAGTATTTGCAGGGGTCACAGGTAAACTGCAGAGTGGAACTGTATGTGACAGAAAATACAGCCAAATGACAAGGATGAACATGATCTGTTAGCAATTACTGTCAAAAAAAAAGTATTTTAAATTTAAAAATAAAGAAGAAATCCCCCAAATAAATAGTACTTTTTCCCCCCCTCAGATGAATTTCTACTTACAATATTATAAACTTCTGACACCTTAGAACTCGTCTGGTACCCCTGTGATTTTGAGGAAAATGCAATTTTCAGTAACTATGATGAGTCACCATATATATCAATTGAACTACTTTGTAAGGAAATTAATATACATGAGATAGGTTATGTTGAAGCATTTTTAAAAAATGCTTTATAAAAATCAACTACTTCCAAAGAGCAGGTGGGGCATTGGTTTTAATTTATGTATGGCTTGTTCTTTGATTGTTGTTTATGACAGAGATTAGTTCTGTAGACACACAAAAAAGTTGCACTAAGGAACAGTGGCTTTCTGTCCCTGAGGTTGATCCTATTTCAAACACAGTCTAAATCATGACAGCTGCTTGGTTATGGCTCCCAACAGCACTTTACTAGCAAGAAATTTCCTGAGCACCCCAGCACTCCAGCCATGCTGAGTGACCATATGGAAGTTTAGAATTTGGCTTGTGCTCACTATCACCATCATGGTATGCCATTTGTGAATTTTGTTCCAACACTGTAAATCCACATCAATTATTTCAGGGGTTTTAACAGATTATAATTTTTTTTTCTATTTATGATTATCTCACTATTTAGGAGAATATGATTGATGTTAATTTAGGGTTATTTCTAGCTAAATGAAATATATTGGATTCTATATTATCTCTTTAGATATGGTTCCTTAAACATATATATCTTGTAACTTTGTCTAGAAAGGCATGATCTGAGATGAAATAATATAAATAGTAATATAAATCTAAGAATATGCTCTATGCTTTGGTAGTTGTGAGACTAGAGCAAGAAAAATTGCCTCTATATGGACACCTCTAATTTAAACAAATCATAGCAAGTGCTTAAAATATAATAATCCGAGCATGGCTACCATTGAATCTCTCAGCTCAGCATGTTGTTTATGACAGCAGTCAGTCCAGGGTGAAATATGAGAAAGTGAGATGCACGTAGTGATACTTGTCTGAACTGGCAGTGATTTGCAGCTCATATCCTTCTTGAGTTAAAAGTAGCACTGTTTATGTTTAGTAACCACATTGCCAAAAGAAAAGGCAGATGTGAAGATTGCTGCTTTACAGTGACATTACTGGCCTTCCAAACTGTCTTGCGAACCACCTGAGTCCACTTTTATTTTTTTGTGGTAGAAATGCTTGTCAATGCAGTCATGAATTTTCAAGATATTTCAGGAATAGTAGAAACAGGTCTATAAAACACTTAATACACTTGCAGATCTCTGTTTTCAAATACAAAAGCCAAGAATATTTGATAGTGAAATAAAAGCTGGGAGGCTAGATGGCAGTGAAGGTAAGATCTGGAAGAATTATAAAGGGTCAGACCTATTGTTCCTCCAGTGAAGACTTGGCAAAGGGAATAGGATCACTCCTGACATGAAAGGGAACTAGATGTCTTGTCAGATAAGGTCAAGCTTTGGAGATTGCTCACCTGCTGCCTTCATTCTACAAATGGTGCATAGAATCTATCCTACTCATGATTCTGCAGCCAGCCCTGTCTGTGGCCTTGTAAAGGACTCCAGAAATGTAGTTGTGCCTCATCACTTCTGTTGGCTTCCTCCAAATGTTCAATAGATCCTGTCAAATGTATACTAACAAGCTAATTGCATGATGTTAGAGGTCAGACCAGTATTTTCCCCCATCTCTTGCTTGGAGAGTTTTGGTTCTCAGCAAAGGGACTTGCTCATCTGTCCTGTTATATAAGTATGGTGTTAAAAAATGTGTTGAGTAAAAAATTGATATGCATTGCAGCAAAAGTACCTATAATGTGTGAAGCTTAGAAGTGAAAAGCACAACCACATGCTGTATATTTAACTGCATCTTTATATTTTATCCTGTAATCACAGCCTACTGACAGAATTTGTGTAAACTGTTTACTATATACTTCATGAAATATTCTTTTATGAAGTTTTTTGTGGATTTCACCTAAAAAATATAGATTCTTTAAAATGTAACTTTTATACATATATAGCTGTCAGGTGCTGGTCTTTATACTTGCCTTGCGGTGAGAGGGCATAATAGGTTTTGGTTCCCTGGACTTCGGTGCACATTTCCTGCCTTCTGAGAAGTGAGAGGGCAACAGTGAGTGGCAGCGATACTGTAGGGACCAGTCATTGTTACCTGCTCCCCAGAGTAGCTCTTTACTAACAGGATATGAAAAGGGTTGCTCAGGTTTTCTTCTGAAAGGGAAAGACCCATGCCTGGGAATTAACATGTATATAATTGGTCCTCCATCAGCATTTATTTGGTTTTGCTGCCTAGGTGGGCTCTGCTAATGATGTGAAAACTGTATTAGCCATTACAGCTGCTTACCCTATTTTATAATCTCCTTTTTAGACCTATCAAACTTTCACACCTGAATTCAAGACCAAAACTCCCGAGTTCAGTCTCTATTTATCAAGTGATGTTATTGCAAATCAGGCCTCTTAATGTGTCCTTTTTCTTCAGTTTCTGTATTGAAAAAAGGAATCTATATTTACATACTTCAGTGGCTGATGTTAGGAATGGTTTATATTTGATTAGCACTTGAAAAATGAAAGATTTAATTCTGCATTATTTTCTTCCTTTGCCTGAGAACCCTTCTCATCCAGGACTATGAGTTGGTTGTTTTTTGCATTGTCTTCTCCAACCTCCTTTCCCCACGTTTTTTCTTCTAAACAAAGGGTCAGTATCTTCATAATTAATCTGTGAAGGCCTGCAAGGAATCAATGTCTTAGACCCAAGAGAAAGAAGCTGAAATCCTATTCTTTTTCCCTATATGTGCAGGAGGAGAAAAGGCTGAAGGATTTAAGGAAGTTTTCACTGGAGAATTCTAAGCCAGGAATTATCTCCAGTTCTTACAGCCACAAGGAAATAAAGAATACATGTCTGGTCTTTGGGCTGAGAGTGTAGTATTGTGTGCATTGTCATACATTGGAGCCATTTCTTTTCAGAAATACCAGCAAGAAAATATGTCATTTTCTCCCAAAAAATCCATAAACTGGGGAGAGTTTACAAATTTTTCTCTGTATTTTGGCGGGTCATTTAATATACTTGTCAGTAAAATTAAAACCCTAAGCAATGAGGTGAAATAATAACATTTTCAAAATCGAGGACCATAGTCATGCTAAGGTGTTTCATATTTAATTTGTACCATTGGAGGGAACAGTTCACAATGCCTTAATTTTCTGCATCATTTTAATAGAACTACCAAATTACAGGAAAGAGGGAAAAAACCCACATAGATATATGGCAATATATTATTTCAGACTACTGTAAAATTAGATAAGGCAGAGAAAATGGAATCCTTCCACAGTAGAAACTCAACAAACCCTAGAAATGTGATCAGAAAGAGATCACAGTGGTGATATCATAGCTCCTCTTTTCACTTAGGTCTCCACAAAATTTCTTTCTTTTTCAGTATAGTATAAAGTCATTCATATTAAAACACAATACCTCCTCACAATCGGCTGACTGTAAGGATTACTCAAGAAATTAAAAATAATACAGGAATACATGACAGAGAAAAGAAAACAAAACAGGTTAGATTGTCATCAGAAATTATCATAATTCTAGCAGAGATGAAAAAGTTATTTTAAGATGGGTCATGAGAGCATTTATTGCTGATTTCTGGAATTTACCTGACTCCTACTAATGGGAGTAATAGTGTATGCTATTTGTCTCCAGTCAAGATTTTCCTTCCAGTTTTACTGGGGAGAAAACCACCAGACACAGCATAAAAAATACTTGATGATAGTTATAAATTTAATAAATTGAAACAGCAGGTCTAACAATGAATGTGAGTGTGAAAACCCCATCATATGATTATCTTAAAATAATTCTATCAAATAGTAAGGTATTTGGAGAAAATGGAGTCTTCAGTAATAATATTTTAATTTTTATACTTTGAACAATATTTTTAATACAATTTATATACAAAAGTGCTGATTGAGAAGTTGTACAGACCTGCTAAGTTTTCATTCATCAACTGTTGGGTAAGTATCCTCATAGAATCATTTAATTCTGACTGGCAGCTGTTAGGTGTTCACCTCATCTTGTTTCTTCCCTTAGAAAATTGCTCACTTTCAGCTTATTATCTCTCCATACTCTTTATATCTTTGACTGCTAAGGCTGTCTGGCAGTGTCTGACAGAAGGAAGCTGGAAAATTGGTAGCCTGCAGAGAATGTCTTCACTCAATCTTTCTGGCTCTCTTGCTGCTCCTGCCCTAGAGCTCCTACTCGAAGTAGGGGATGAAATCTTGATCACAAAGACTTCTATCACAAGTGTTTGACCTCTCATTAGCTACTGATATCTCATTAGATAAAGTTTCTCTCTCCCTAAATGAATTGTGAACATTTGCTTTGTTTTCAATACATGAACTTTGTTTTCTCATTGTTGTGTGGCTCATTTATTTTGATTAGGCACCTTATCTGTGCTTGGCCCTACATGGCAGACAAATTATTACAGCTTTTAGAGGCTTTTTGACAGCTGCCTGTATTTAGCATTGCAAGTGCTAAATACTTATACTTCTTCTTATACTTCTCTACTTTTCCGTCTTTTCCTGTCCTTGCCATCCTTCTCAGCTCCCAGTTAGTTTCTGACAAACCCTGTGTCAGGGGTAATAGAAGGGTTATTATATGACAGCTGTAAGGAGGAGCAAGCAGGAAAATCCTCAGGATGCCATGCACAATGGTCCTGATTTCACCTCACAAGATCTGATGCAACAGTCAGGACTGTGCGTCTCATAGCGATCTTTAGAGAGGAGCTAGTATTAAAGTGCAACAGAAGTTAAGATTTTAAGGAGGTTACTTTGTTTTAAAGTCTTTGTTTGTCACAGAATGAAAATTGTGGATGATTAAGTCCTCAGAGGTTGAAATTCTATTAAATGTGGTTTTGGGACAAGACAGACGGTGATCATTTCGTAGGTTGTAAGTGTTCACAGGTTGCACAATGATAAAAAAATATCATATCAAAGATTTGTCAATTTGTTTTCCAAGATTCAAGCCAGGCAATAACAGAAAACTTGCAGTGTCAAACCCCCTTGCTTGAATGACTCTCTAAAATCCATTTATTTTCACTGCATTAAGTTCATGGTAAAAGCAATGAAAGCTGAAATCTGATTAAACTGCCGTATTTCATCTTTATTTCCTGTATAAATCTTAGAGACTTAGTAAGATGGGAGAAGAGTCAATAACAATAAAACATGCATACATTATGCTCTTGATTTATGTCCCTCTGGCTTTTTGGATGTTTGTAATTAATCTTCTGCTGGGAATTATATTTTCCTCGATATGTTACTTTTTGCTAGAGTAGAAAGTTACAGTAGCAACAAGATAATGCAACTAAGTTCTCTGGGCTCATGAAAGAGTACACAAAAATATAATGGAAATATGATGTTAATTGAAAAGATCAAGTGTTTTGAAAATGATCATATATGAATTGGGCTACTTCTATTCTTCCTGAAGAATATTAGAGCAAGATTTCTAGGACTTTTTAATCATAGATTATCCATTACGGCTTCCAAACAGCTGTCTGTCCCCTTTAAATATTAGGATAATCAGTGATTATGAACAAAACAATATGTGTTTGGTTTCTATGTTAGATTCTGTGTCCCGGAATGGAATGTCTAAAATCTGCTTGATCTATCTGTACTTCTCACAGGTGTTAACACCTGCTGATCTACTGGCTGGGTTTAGCATAGCACAACAGCTTTCTTCACAGAGACCCCTGTTACCTCAAATTTGGTAGGCAGAAATCCAAAATTATATAAATACATCCTGTATGTTATAGTATGTGTCTAAAATTCTCATCTAAACATACTAGGAAGAGCAGTGAACTTTAGTGCAATATCTACCTATGAAAGTACCTAAATATCTGAACCCTCCTGTATGTATTATGTACTCAAGCACTAAACACCTGATGCTCCTGCACTTTCTGCAAACACTTACCTCTGTGCTCATGTCATCTTCAAGTGACAGAAGTGATGCCCTACTATGCTTTAAAATTTTGAACATAAAAAAGAGACGTAAGAAATTCTCACGGAAGTGTACTGTTCATAATAGTCAAGAAGTTTATTACTTACTTTTGCCTTTTGATTTCCTTCTGTGCGTTGTCTTTGCTCCTACAGCAGCAGGGAGTTCCCCTCCTCCGTGTTTATTCTGAACAAGCAGGCCCGAAAGTTTAAAATGTATCTAAACAGTGATAGCAAAGCAAAATATCCCTTACCCAAAACAAACTGAGAGCCATAAAATAGCTTATCAAATAGACTTCTGTTAAAGAATAATCTTTAACAAAAATCTGAAGTACTCATAGATATTGGCAGTAAAGAGATAAGTTTTGTCTTTTTGAGGTGACAAAAGCGTCTTGGCTTGTTTGAGTAATTTTATTATGCATGTAAAATTTGTTTTTTATTTTTATGAAATAAAGATGAACTTCCAGGAAAATTTGCAAAGTAATACTACACCATTTTTTCTGAATGAGTTCTCATTTCTCCATAGACGCATACCCATATTATCATCTATAATAGTTTACTGGCCTTCGCCATGGCATGACCTCATAACCTAGCAGGAGTTCAGGATTCAGGCAGCCAGATTCCAGCAGTTTGAAGTATTTCGATGCAACAGTCAGTTTTACACCACGCCTCTTTAAAAGGATGAATTTGGTTTTATGGAATAAGGTTTGTCCTATTGTTTGGAACAAATATCTTGGGATGATGCAACGTCTATATTTGGCCTAAGGTGGCCAATATATTCTCGGCTGGTTTTTTCAGAACAAAAAAAAGAGAATCAATCTTATTCCTTAAGTGTTAGATCTAGGCAAACCCACAAGTTTCACTTGCTTTTCTTTACAACCTGCATTTTCTAGTAATTTGTATTTCATAGAGCTCACCTATGAGCTGGTTCATATCATTGTTTGCAACAGCATTTGGTGTTAAAATCAGAAGTGTCTGAAAGGAGATCTTGATTTTAGAACTTATTTCTTCTCCTTTTCCTTTCCTTCTATTCTTTCCTCTCTATTCTGCTAAATGCATCAGAAAAATGTAAAGAACTGTCACTCTTGAAAGGCAAATCTTTAAATGATAACAAACACCAGTTTTTCAAGTTGCTTTCAGTTTCATCAACATGCCTGCACACATTAAGCTCATGTGGTTAGCACACACATACACAAAATCCTCCTTAATAATTTTTAATCTTTTGAATCATCTCTGCATCTTATAATTTTGGGAAGTTTGTCAAATCTGTTTTAGCTCAAAGGTGCTTGTATTTACAATCTAGCTGTTGCTCTTTGTCTTTTTTTTACTACCTTTGGGAAAAAATCATTTTGCAGTAACATCCAAAGTACTGGGGTTGAAATAGTTATTGGCCCATAACCAGCAAGCTTTATTTCAATCGAATCATAAGGGAAAAACTAATGCAGTCTTTGGAAAAACATATTTTTAAATAAAAATAAGTAAAGTAAAAATATAAAGTAAAAATAATCACAATCTAAGAGAATATTTATGCAATAAATTCATAGCCCAGATTAAAAATATTTTCCTGATTAAACTTATATGTCAACTATACGATAAATTTGATCTCTTGCACTTTAGCAATATCAGATAACCTAAGCAGAGTGTGGGTATGTGTACATATATGTGTATGTACAGTCTATGTAAATCAGATGTGCACAGACATGCACATCCATTTTGCTCATGAAGTCATATAGTTTTGTTCCAAATACTCCTCTGGTAGACAATTTTATATTCTTTGTCAATACTTTTCAGGCCACTGTGAACATACTACTGACACCACTCATATGCAGCATTTTTTTTTTTAATACTATTCTTTTACTATGTTTTTTTTCATGAAACATACTTTCTGTATTCTTTCATTCAACCTTCCACTCCTTTAATTAATTATTTTCCTTTGCATATTTGATTGTCTCCAGTGTCATAGTTGAAACCCTGTTTGTACCCCTGTTTATGGATTCTAGCCACTGAGGTAGTTACCTTGGAAACTGTTTAAAGTGCACCTTCTTGAATATTTGCTCTATCAAATCACAGAACTGCCTTTCCTCTTCCATCTGTTGCTCCACAAACTTGGTATTGGTGAGCAGACTTGTCCAGCTTATTTCTAACTCCCTTTCTTAGTGACTTATTTCTTATTTGTCCAGCTTATTTCTAACATCCTTTCTTAGTGACTCAAGATCACACTGTACAGTAGGTGTATTCTCATTTTTGGGTAGTCATTACATGTCTACTATACATACTTTTCTGCTAGCAGCTGCTAGCAGCTAGCAACAAAGTTGTACAGCAATAACAGGTCTAATGAAAAAGATTCCTCAAAGATCAGAAATGGTTACTGCTTCCCTTTTCCATACACTCCCCTTTACTAGGATGTGGAAAAAAACAAAGTGCGAATGGTGAAGAAAATTATTTCCTTAATAACAATTAATATTTTGAGAATGATAGAATAGTATGAATTAAGTCATTTGACATTTCTCATGGTCAGAATTCTCGTAATACAGGTACCAGGTTGTAGCTTCTTATCTTCATCTGGTCTTGAATGAAATAGTTCTATTGAAATTATTAGTGCCTCAATATTAGTGTATTGGTTCTGTCTTGATGTTTCTCTGCTTTTCTGTCATATTTGACCTGACTCAAAAATCCTGAGAAAAAGCTTATATTTTATACTGAGAGTGGTAGGCAACTGGGAAGATATCTATGAACACAGATAAACAAAGAGAATTACTTTTTTCTTTGTTAGAATAAGGCTCAAATTGAATATGAAAATGAGAACTTCGCCTGTGTAACCTTACTTTTATAACCAAATTAAATTTATAGCATTCTCTAAATATTTATACATTATTTATGAGCAATGAAATAGACTCTTAAGCTTCATCAAAAACATAAGAAATGTCCTCTTTATTTTAATACAAGTAAATTGATCCTTAGTGCTTGCTGTTGTGGAGGATCATCATATTCCTTATTGGCTCTCACTTTCCACCACTTAGCTCATCATGTTAACTTAGGATAAAGAAAAAATTTAAATTCTCTTCCTTGAAGAACAAATTGTTCTATGTCAGTATTTTTTCCAGAATAGATTGCATCTTGATCTAGTCAGAACACCTATAGCTTTCTAGCCACAGGTCAAGTATTTGAAAGGATAATGAGGAGTTTATTTTTAAAGACTTTTCAAAGGAGATAGTTTCAACCCTCCCAGATGACCTCTCTCTTGCAGATCATTGCAGATGTATAAGGAGATATTAATTTCTGCATATTTTTGAGAAGTGGGCAGAAATAGAAATGGACAAAAAGTGATTTGGCTAGTTTGATATAGCAGACAGAATATTTCTGAAAATCTTTGAATGTAAGTGTCAGTATTGTAGAGATTCACTAGAATTAGTATACATCAAATTTTAAGAATTATATTGCACGGCTGCAATATCTTCTACTGAAAGTTTTTGTTATGCTCTTCAAGGTCCAAAATACCTAACTTTCCTTAATTGTTTCATAAAATATAGAAGTCTCTAGAGAAGCTGTGACATAGAGAGACTATTTGTTGAACCTAATTATCTAGTCTACTTAAATTCAGTGTTCCATCTACGATCTGTAAGAAATACATTATAAAAATAAAACTAGACAGAAATATGGTATTTTTATGTATAAACACACAAAAACACTGAGCAAGGGGTGCATCTATATCTGTGTGTAAAGATACATGGACTGATACAATGTTCCAAAGGGCTAAGGACTGGCTAAGTTAGGGATTTGGGAGTTGGTAGGAGTAATGCGCATCCGGACGGAATGCTATCATAAAGAAAAGTGCTTAATATCCAAATTCAGTGAGTTTGTCTATGATTTTATGCTCTCTTTAAAACTATTTTTAGACTTCACCTCTTCTTTAATAAGAAACAGTGATTATGGGGGTCAAGTACCTCTTTACATGAATGTTACTAGTGACTATAAAGTTGGACTGTTGGCAGGGAGACATAAAGAAAGGGAAAATTAGGATTTTCATGTAATGTCAATGACATTCTGAAAATAAGTAATGTTTTAAAGATAGGAGTAAAGCTTTGTCCTGGATTATCAGAAAAGATATTAGAGACTATGTATGGCATCACGTTGATTGTCACTTTAATCTGTTCTTTTTTTTCCCTGAAGAGACATTTAAATTTTCAAAATATGTTCCTCACACTGGATTTCTCACAGAGGCAAAATCCTAATTGTCATGGATAGAGTATTTAGGATAAAATGCAAACCAAGCAAAATATTCTGTTCAGGTAAATTGAAGCATAACACAAACATAGCTTCATAACATTTATTTATTTATTTATCTATTTATTTATTTATTTATTTAAATAAATTTTAGCTTAAAAAATTAAGCTTAAATTTATTAAAAAAACCCATTATAAAGTTTTAACCAATTTGCACCATGGAGTCATGAATTTCAGGTTAGCCATATAGTTTGGTTGTACCTGGCAGTGTTACGATCATGGTTGAACTAGATGTGCCTTCGAAGATATATCTTTTTCAATCTAAATGATTCTATAATTCTCTGATTCTATGACATAATTTGCTAATATCAGTTTGCCAATACTAATTATTTTCTTTATTGAATAAGGCTTTTTATTGAATTAATGAAACATTTAGTATAATATAGAAATATACTGAATTAGTCAAGTAGGGTAAGCATATTTCAGGAAGACTAGTAGAAATTTTACCTTTGAATGTGATCTCATAGGGTTCATAATATTTATATTTGAGTGTTCACAAAAAATCTGTCTTTTATTTCTCACTGATGTTTATTTGTGGCCGTTGTTTGGACTTCATTCCAAACTTATCAGCTCAGTCTAGAGTTCTGTTAAAAATCTCTGACCTAGGTGTACATTTTTCATATTCCACAATTGCAAAATAAAATTGCCCACCATATACAATTCATCACAGATTTAGAATATTTATGGAAATTTCATTTTTGAGTGTCTACACAAACTTTTCACATTGTGTGCATTATATACAATGTTTGAAATATATAACATATCTTCTGGTTTTTTGGACAGCAATTTTAAAGGGAAAACATTTCTGGAAATGTCTGGAAGTTTAGTTTTCTCTTGGAAAATCAAGATCCTGAGACATCAGAAAAACAAGTATAAATTAATTTATTTAGACACAAGTATTTGAAGGACAATAGCTTTAGTTTCAGTTCTGAGGGATTATTAGAATCCAGAGAAGTAAATAAAAATGAAGTATAAGCTTGCACAATGCTTAGGCAGGATTTTTGAAAAATAAGATGGTTTCAGTATTTTATATCCATTGATGTGTGTGCTTTGCTAGTTTTATTATCTTTCTGAGAATTACGTATTTGTTCTAATGGATGATAAAAGTGAAGAAGTATACTAACTTATAACCCGTAAATTGCTCTAGGAGAACTGGGTAGACAGTAAGAAATAGCTTAATCATTGTCTTCAAGGAGTTCAAAAGGTTGATCCCAAAGACAAGTAAATTTATGCATGAGCTTGTATTAGTTCCTTCTCCATCATTTGAAATTTCAAGTAAATGGGCTGCCCTGCAATCAAGAAGAAAAGGTACTGCACTGCAGCTATGGCATTTGGTATTGCTTAGATAAAGCCTGTTTAAAGGGAGAGAAAATAAGATTGCCTTAAGCCTCTTGTCAGCTTCCAGTCTGAAGTAAATTCATACATAACAAAAAAAAAAGACTCAAAGGAAATAAAAAACTGAAAGTGAAAAAATAAGCTGGTCAAAGCAGACGTTTAACATATCTCTTCTCTAGGCATTAATCATACTATACGGGAGTGAGGGTCAAAAGAGTTGAGGTGAACAAGGAGCATTTTGGTGCAGGCAAATGGAAAAAAACCCAGCTAAGCTAGTGATTTAAAACAGAATGAAAATTTTAAAGTGAGGCATAAAGGTCACAAAATCAGGTTCAGATTGATAAGGCACAGTGGGAAAGTTTTAATGAATTCTCAGTAAATGTTTTTAAGACAAGTGCTCCAGACTTGAATATTGAGATAACAATGAGGTTTTTTGTCTTATCTGTTGGGAGTTAAGAAAAATTCTAGCAAAAGATCAAACAGAATTATGAAAACTCAGTTTTTAACAAAGGTACTGAACTAAGACTAATTTTACTCACTACTACAGAAAAATAAAAGGTTTTTTAATTATTTACTTTTACTTCTGTATTGGAGACAGCAGGGATCCTCTTTTGTCTTTTCAAAATGTTAGCAATCTAACATCTGTAAACAGCAGAGGAGATGGAATTAAAATAAGAAGCAGAGTCTAAATCCAAGTCATTGTACCTAGCAGAGAAAACAGTGGAGTAGTAGAGGGAAACGAAGATAAGTTTTAACATTTTGTACTTGAAGATATAGACAAAATGGTTATATAAAAAAGATGGGATGAGGAGGGACTGAGGTCATTTGGCTTGTGCACCCTGAAAAAGAGGAGAATGAGGGTATACCTCATTCAGTTACAGCTTTCTCATGAAGGGAAGTTGAGAGGCAGGCAGTGATCTCTTCTCTTTTGTCGCCAGTGACAGAACCTAAAGGAATGGCCTGAAGCTGTGTGAGGGGAGGTTTAGGACGGATATTAGGTAAATCTTCTTCACCCAAAGGGTGGTTGGGCACTGGAAGTGGTTTCCTAGGGGAGTGGTCACAGCACCAAACCTGACAGTTCAAGAAATATTTGGAGAGTGCTCTTAGGCACATGGTGTGTTTCTTAGGGCAATCTTGAGCAAAACCTGGAGCTGGACTTCAATGATCTTTGTGATCCCTTCCAATGCAACATATTCTGTGATTTTATGATTTTAGGACTTCTCAGTGTAGCAGAAATCCACTTTTTCTACAAAACATTATGATAAGTAGTATAAAGGGACTCTTACAGGCTATTTGAATACCTTTACTAGAGTTGAAAAGGGAGATCAAGAGAAGAAGAGGAGAGTTCAACACCAAGACAGCACCAGGACAGGTTTTTCTAGTGTATCAGTGTATCACTGGTTAAAGGTATCTATCTAATTCAGTATGGACAATATTAAGTGGAGAGTGAATAGGACTAAAATCTGGTTGAACTGGCAGGCTCAAAGGGTTGTTGTGAACAGCTTGAAGTCCAACTGGAGATCAATTATAGACAGTTATGCTCTCATGGGGGTATCAAATGGGGGTCTCATACAGATTCACTTATGGTCTGGATGGTAATGTCTCAGCAAGTTTACGGGTGATACAAAACTGAGAGGAGTAGCTGACAGGCCAGCGGTTGTGCTGCCTTTTGGAGGAACCTCAGGCTGGTGAAATGGGTAGGCAGGAACCTCATGCAAGTCAAAAAGAGAAAATGTCAAACCTCTGGTGAATTAAAATATCCAACATTAGAAGAGAGGCTGAGACAGCAGGGTTTGTTTAGCCTGGAGAAAATTGTGTGTGGGGAGTGTAGACTGATGTTTATAAATATGTGGTAGGAGGACATAAAAAAATGAAGCCAGGCTTTGCTTGGTGGTTTCCAGTGAAAGAAAAGGCAGTGGGCAAAAATTGAAATATGAGCACCTTCATTTAAGTAGTTTACTGTGAGGGTCAAGCACTGGAGCACATTGTCCAGAGAGACTGTGGGGTGTCCATCCATAGAAATTTTCAAACCCTAGACAATGTCCTAGGCAACCTGTTCTACTAGATTTTCTTTGGAACTGGATTTTGGGATAAATTATCTCCAGAGGTTCCTTCCAACCTCAACAGTTCTGTGATTCCAGGACTCCTGTGATTATCTGGGACATTGGTGTATGGGCCATTCTCTCACAGAACAGGTGTGAGCCTCCATAGTTTTATTTTCCTTGCATGTTCTATGTCCATTTGATAGAATGGCCTTTCTTAGAATAAATTTAACAAACTGTACTAAGGAAGGGAACAGTGATTGCATTAATAAAACATAGCAATCTGGGTCTCCCTTCCCTTACCAATTTCAGTGTCAGTACTACTCCTTTTGGAATAGATGAGCCATTTCAAATATTTAGCTGTCTTTAATGCATGCTAGATATTTTTTAAAAGGCTATGGCTTTGTGCTGGTTTTGGTTGGGGTAGTGTTAATTTTCTTTGCAGTAACTGATATGGGACTACGCTTTGAGATTAAAATAGTGTTGATAACACAGGAATATTTTTGTTAGTGCTGAGCAGTACTTGCCCAGAGTGAAGACCTGTTCTCCTTTTCACCCTACACCACCAGTGAATACACTGGGGGTGCAGAAACAGCTGGGAAGGGACAGAGCAAGGACAGCTGACCCCAACAGACTAAAGGGATATTCCACAGCTTATGGCATCAAGCTCTGCATATAAAGCTGGGGGGAGAAGAAGAAAGTAGGGGCAGGATGTTTGAAGTGATGGTGTTTTTCTTCCCAAGTAACGGCAATTCCACATGATGGAACTGTTTTCGTGGGGATGGCTGAACATCTGCCTGCCTATGGGGAGTGGTGAATGAGCTCCTTGTGCTTTGCTCGTGCACACAGCTTTTGCTTTGCCTGCTAAACTGTCTTTGTCTCAACTCATGAATTTTCTCACTCCTACTTACAAGTCCCATAAGGATAATAGTTGATAACAAACAAATCCAGAAATACCATGCTGTATGGTTTGGCAACCCTAGAGTACGTAGAGCAAATAAGCAAGTTACTGGGATTTCTTTATTCTTACATTTAGCTCAAAATGAGGAAATCAAATAGAGAGTAATTAGAATGTAAAGAAAATATTATAAGGATGTGATTGTTGTTTGTACATAATTTTTTTGTTTGGTGTTTCTTTAGACATAGTAATTGCCTTCTTACATTTTTGTATTTAAAGTAAAAACACTGCAAGGGATAAAGTTAGCTATAGAATATATTTTCTAAAAAAAAAATCACAGCATTATGGCAAATACTGTCATGATCTGAATAGAAAGCGTGGGCTAATTGACAGATGCTATCACATCTGTCATGATGAACATGAATATACTTTTCCCAGAGATCTTCAGTAAATTGTCACCTTCCAAAAAGGTTCAATGCAACTTTGTCATATAAACATAAACCAGAATCAAATTATGAGAATATACGTGGAAACTAATAAGATTAAAATACCTGTCCCCTTGAGAAATGGCATTGATTGCTCAGTGTTGATACATTCTACTGAAGTTAACTATTGCTAAGATGAAACCATAAAAGTTGATTCAGGTCTTATGGCAAGTTCAAAATTGTTTATGGAGCTTTATACTTTAACGCAAGTATTTTTTCCTTATTAATTTACTCATTGACTGAAAATGTCTTTCACTTATCTGCAGCTATTTATTTATTTTTAAATGAACTAAGGGTATATCTGTCCAACTGCTGGTCCAGGTGCTCATTAGAAAAACATTTCATGTTAATTAGCATATTTTAAACTAACTAAGCAGATAACTGATATTCAAGATAAATATGAAACTATTTCCTTCCTTGCCCAAGTGAATTAATCCACTTTGTTTTGTTGTATATTGTTTGTATTGCTTTTGCTTCACTGCTTTGTCTGCTTTTCTTCATGGCATATGCAAGGAAATCATGTTTGTTTTGTTGCTAAAACACATTTTCCAAAAAAATGGCTTTCAAACTCATAGGTGATCTCTTTAACCCTATCTGTGAGTAGTGAAGGGGTCAACCAAAGGGCCAGACAAAATAATATAGTCATGATAACACATTCACAGTGGCATCATTGTGTGCTAAAATACAATCACAAACACTAAAGGTGCAACTGTTAATTTTTGTTAAACTATGTGGGAGCTAGATGTAGTGGGATAAGTAGTATGCTATACAATGCAGAATGAATTAAATGAGTTTTTTGTGGTTTCACTCTATTTTTGTTTTCACTGCCATTTTTTTCAGTTTTATATAATACCTATGAACAACAACACATTGAGTCACTCACTACTAAAGTTGTTAGCTTTTAAAATTGAAATTTAATACATATTTACTTATTGTTTATTGAGGTTTCTAAAATGGTTGCTCATAAATTAGTTTTCATAAAATTCCCTAGAATGGAATTTTCTCAAATATTTCAATTAAAACAAAATAAGGAGTTAAGTCAAACACTGTAGTCTCGGTTGTTGTTATTATTGGAAACTGCTCAGCGAGATGATTTGGTAGCATCCTGAAAAGGCTGGCTTGTTTTCGTGAGCAGATTAGCAGAGATAATAATATAAATTTAGCTAAATTCAACTTAATGGATTCTCAAACTACATCAGAAATTGTGTTTCCCATTAGCTGCTTACTAGATGAATAGCAAAATTACTTTTCTGTCCAATTGATCAATTTACTGTCAGTTTGAAGGGGAAACAGAATGAGGCACAGCTACACCCAGAGATTCCATGAAGGAAATGTCTAGAACCCTTGGCAGTTGGAAAATCATAGAATTATTGCATGATTTGGGCTAGAAGAACATTAAAGGTCATCTAGTTCCAATTCCTCATGATCATTAACAGTAAATTTTCTAGGAGTTATCACATACCAGCCCACACAATTTTTTTTCTGATGGCACATAGATTTCCACTAGACCACATCAGTACCTTTCAAATATCTGTTCCTTCTCTTGACTGTATTTCAGAACTTGGATGTCAGAGGCCATAGAGTAATTATTTCAAGCCATGTTTGAAATGCTACATTATTGATAAAAAAAATCTGCTCTGCCCCCAAAATGCATTGATTATAAAGTGTTATTGCTTTTACCATGTGCAACTATAAATACATTAATGTTCAGTGAAGATCACACATGAGATTGCTACTTAAAATGATACTGTATTTTGCCCCCAAGACTGGTTCTGCACAGTTCAGTTATATATTCAGGCATCTGTATGAGCAATAATTAAGTAATTGGCATGGGATTAGCTAGAGAAATTTTAGAATAATCTATGGCTGAGTGTTGGTGTATTATTTAACATTAACATGACTGATTTAAAACACTGGGTGTTCAAACAAGCTGGTAATTTGTTTTCACATTTTCATTCATTGGAAATTTTCAGTTACTTTATTGCTGCTAATTTTGAGCAATTTTTCTGAAAAGAATTCAAATAGAGAAGTCAATAATGCTGGAAAGTGAATTCTTTCCTACTGTTCTGCCATACGCTTGTACGGACTCAGAGATGTCCAAATTGCAGGATTCAAGTAAACACATTAATTCTGTTTTAGTCTAAATTTTGACGTGTTGTATGGTTTTATCAGCAATGCAATTTTCTCCATCAATTTCTAGTAAGTTGGGTAGGGGCTCTATATATCAGTACTAAAAAGTTCTCAAAACTGCATCTTATAACTTTGCTATTGTCTGTGTTTTCTGTACAGATCATTAACAGAAAACATGTAAATTCATTTAGGTGTGTAGATGAATTCTTCATGATTTATTCATCAGGAACTAGTCTGGCTGAAAAGTTCCTCTGTCTTTTGCTGTATCTTTCAATTCCAGATATTTTAGATTATTTTTTAAAATTATTTTATTGTTGGAGGGAAGCAGGTTCTTAAGTCTTATGTTGCTTATCAAGTATGTTGTTCAGGAAACTAAAGGTGTTTAAAGATAAAACTGCCAGAATTTGTCCAAGATCTGACAGATTTGCTAACAAAGAATTCTTCTGATCAGTATCCACCACTCCTTTACACCTTTGATAAAAACCACATATGGCATCAATCCTGTTTGCCTGAATTAACTCCAATTTTCTAGTCACCAAGGTCGGAAAAGTACTGAGAAAGACTCAGCTGTTAGCACATATGGTCCAATGTGGTTGATAATTTACTTTGTGTAAGAAAGTACAGAATGCTAAACCCAAATCCCACTGCAAAATACCTCAATGGTGGCTTATGCTAATGTAAAGAAAGCAAATATTTTACATGAGCTATTTTGTGAAGAAATACTGAAAATTATTGGCCATTTTGGATGTAAAGAGTTTTTTTATGTTTGTCAACAGAACTGATAGGTGAATTATTGGGAGAAAAAGCCCCAGCAATCTGTCTGTGCAACAAGGCTCATTTTGATGACTCTCATTACAAGCAATAGTTAATACTATTTCTACTGCTTGAATGGTGTTAGGAAAAAAATGACAGTGGAAATTCCAGTACATTTTTGAAACCTGTAAAGACAACGAAACAGTATTTATTTTTAACTGTGGGGCTTTTTTGGGGAAAAAAAAGACTAATAATTAATGAACTTTCTATCTCTTCTCCTCATTCAAAGAGATCTTTGACCAAAGAAATGCTGAGTTTAGCTTCTAATGTTGCCAAACAAGTTTATCAAATCTCAACAGCAACAATGTTTTGAGCATAGCACATATTAATTGTGCTTTGAATATTGCACAAACATCTCTGATACAGGTATGGATGCTGTGAGAATATGTTTGTTAAAACATGGCATTGTGACAATTCTTGCTCTTTTAGAGGTAATATTTAAAGTAATATTTGTGACCTTCATGCACAGTTCCAAAGATAGAACTATGCAGGCAGTGCTTTTGGAAAATGAGATTGTTTTCAGATACAGTGCAAATGAAGTGTGGATTTCTGTACATGCAATTTGTATCTCAGAACAGGAAGAGTGAGCAGAAACAAGTTTACCTTTACAAACATCAAGAGTATAGGATATGCTTTAGAATCAGACTAAGTTTTATTAAATTCTTATTCCTACTTATAAAGGTAGAAACCTGCAGAAGTGTGAGATCTATGACACTTGTCATCTTCCACTGTGTTTTACAAGAAGAACTCTTGTGATGTTAGCTATTATTCAGTAGAGGACTATATATCATTCTGGTATAAAAGGCAAGAAAGTCTTCTGAAATCCATTAGTGATTTTGGAGCTATGAAGTCTTTACCTATTTCCAGGTCAAAGCTGATAGCAAAAACTTATTTCAATAGCATTAAAGTTTGGGAGTTTTTAACCATAGGTTACTTGAAATATTTAACATTTGTTCAAAATCTTTGTGTTTTAAAACAAAAAGTCAGCACAATCAGGGCAAGAGTGAAAATGTCTTTCGATGAGCACTACATTTTTCATTCCTTGTAGCTCTATTCTTGGCAGAAACACCTTTCCTCTTTTCATTTGTGCTCTATGGACCATAAAAACTGCCGTTATAGAGAACACTGTATGCATTACTTTTATTGTTTTTATGCTGACACAACAAAATCTAAATTGTCTGGTTCACTTAGGGGTTTTCAGGCCTCAGTGGTTCTGAAAAAATAGGGGGGAAAAAATAAAAAAAAAAGTAGAAAAATAGTACTCTGAGGCCAGAGGGTTATAGTGAATGAGACCAGGATGAAAATAGAGTTTCTTTTGCCTTTTTCTGTGATGGCTTAGAAGAGGCTAGTCTAATAGTTCTAGGAGACAATCAAGAAAGGAATATTTTATTAAAGAGATTGATATTTATAACTACTTGCTAAACTGTTCAAAGAATTAGATGATACACAGAAGCCCACTTGAATTAAGTTCATCTGTTCGGTGATAGAGGGCAGCTAAGCTGATTTAAGTCTGAACTGTGCATGGCAGTGTATTATCCTGTGGAGGCATCAGGTGCAGATATGCAACTAAGACCAAATTATGTTTTACACATAACTCAGCTATGTCAAAATCAGTAATTATAATGCTTTAGTTGCCTCCAAAAAGCACTTTTGGAGCATAGAATTACCTAAGACTTATGAGAAACTAGAAATTGTTTTGGTCATTAAAACAAATTTAAATGTACTATTTAAAACAAACTATCTTCAACAAGATGTGTAGTGGTTAGTGAAAGCTAAAAGTTAAGTGTGTAAAGCTAAAAAATTAATAAGTGTCATCTTTTATTTGGATTCCTGTATTTATCATTACTTATATTCTTATATTACTGTTTAGTTCAGAAGTCCCAGTAATGGATTGTTGTTGTGCACTTCAGAAACATTGAGTTGTTTGGAGAAGACAGTACCTCTTCCAAAGAATTCAGTTACATATTAAGAACTGGGAGAGGTGGATCAGTGTACACAGATATGTATTACAGAAATGGAGAAAACACATCATCATTGATAGGTACTTGAACGTAGCAATCAGCCTTTACAAATTTCCATTTGGTAATACTAGAGGCAGGTGAACAGTGTATTTATGTTTCTGTACAATTTATTTTCATTTATTATACTGTTCAAATTCTTTTGGATAGCATTTTCTTTGACTTTTGCTGTATTTATAATTCTTCAGGAGAATTGCAGGATACCTTAGGCTGTTTGTTCTCTCAGTTTTAAGCTTGTCACACTATGATTTGAAATGTATTCTATTAATTAACCTTGTGGATCTCTCTGTTAATGGTACTAATATTCTGTGGCCTAAAATGCTGGAGACATATCCCAGGTGTTTTAGAACATCTATAAGCAGTAAGAGGATTTATTATAGCATTTGTTTCACCTAAATTTGACATCTAACCTTCTTATGTTTAGAAAAAATCTTGAGCTACATTAGTGCTTTTGCCATTATTAAGAACAACAGAAATGTATTTTCTAGTTTATTTCACAGCTATGTAGATTTAGGTTATATGTCGAAACAAAATGTCAAACCTACAAAGGAGAAAAAGGAATTAATAAAATAGCTTACTGTAGGAACAATTAAGTTTGGATTCCTATACTTTTGTCTAGGATTTCCAAAGGGTCATGTATGAACAAATTGGGATGAGTCCATTTGAGTTTCAGAGGAATGGAGAGGAAAAAAAAGACGGGAAAACACACTCCTCTGGATAATAATGTGTTTGCCTTTGGCTTGATGTATGAACCAGATAAATTCACAATGCTTCTGGGGTTTGTTTGGTCCCCCCCCCCAAAAAAAGGAAATTATATATTTTGTTTTGTTTTCTTTAAATTGCTCAAGGTCAAAATTTGAAGTCTCCAGAAACTCATTAATTACTGTACATAAGGTCATGCTGATAAAGGATCAAAGAAATCAATGAGAACTCAGAGGTGGAAGGGATCTCTAGAGGTGCCTTGCTCTTGTTAGAGGAGATCTGCTTTTATAGTTAAAACCATAGAGTCAGATTAACTTATTCAGGGTGCATGGTGCTAGGTTTATGCATTCAGAGTTACATTAAGCTGTCTCAAATATCTCCAGTAAGCTGATTCTACAACTTCTCTGAGCTATATGTTCCAATACTTAGTTTTTCACATTGTGAAGAATTTTTTCCTTTCACTCAGATAATTTCCTATTAGCAGCACTGGCTATTGCCTCTTATGCTGTCCCCACACATCCTAATGAAGAGAGTGCCTTCAGCTTGTCTCTAACATTTTCTTTAGGTAATGGAAGAAGGTGATTAGATTCTCTGTAAGCCTTCCATTCTAGGAAAAACACCATTTTATATAAATCTTTATTTGTAAGTTAAGATCTCAAATCTTCTGATCACTTTGGTGGGCACTGTCTAATTTTACCATTTCTTTGAACTCAGAGAATGAAAACTGGACAGAGCGTTCTTGGTGTGGCTTGAAAAATTCCAAGTATTTTGGATTAATCACTTCCCTTGTTCTGGGTTTGGCTATAGTCTGCTGATATTGCCTGCAGTCTGCTTTCCTGCTGCAGAGATGGGCTGCTTAGTTATGTTCTGCTAGCTGTCTTCTTGGCACCATAAATCATTTTCAGCCAAGATTCACTCTCACCAAACAATTTCCAGCCTGTATGGATGCTTGGGATTACTTTTTCGCAGCATAGACTTTGAATTTATCTTTCTTAAATCTCATACATTTCCTGTTATACTAATTTCCAAGCCTTTTGTGATCTGTCTGCTTGGTAGTTCTTTCTTTCAGTATTTCTGCCTCTCCTCTCTGTTTCATGTCATCCACAAACTTGATGAGAGTGCTTTCAGTACAATTTTCCCGACTGCTTGTAAAGATACTGAGTAGTATCAGGTCTAGGACTGACCCTTGAGGTAGTCAAATCTTGACAAGATGCTGATTTGGCTTGAGATGTTAAATATGACTTTCTTTGCCATTTCTCTACCTGTAGCTGCTCCATCTGTCCAGTGCTTATTCTTCCAGGTTGTCATCAAAGATATTTTGAGAGACCCTGTTCAACACCTTGATAAGGCTCATATGTATTGGGTTTTTTTGAAATCTCTCTTCATATGTCATTCTTTTTGTCAGCACAAATGTGAAAGTGATGAGCATGGTGAAGTCATTCAGAAGTGACACTTCATAGTTTGCCCATTACATAAGGTCAGCATGAAAGGGCATTGTTCCTTTAGCTTTAAAAAAATCCATGAATCAACTTTAAGAAAAGCGACTTGTGTTCACTAAGCATGCAATGCTCAGGAAAATAAAAGTCACAAAGCTGTTAGACTCTTAAATAGAAAATACCGTAGTAGGATTGGGAATCTGTGGGTTTTTTCCCTCACATAATGATTGTGATGATTTAATTCTCATGTGGTGGAGAATGCTTTCATAAAATATATCAGTACTGGGTTGCTGGTTTTTTTTACTTTTTTCTCAAAATTTTATCTTAATTACCGTCAGTCTTTCCTTAGTTACTACAGACTCTTTTGAGTTTAAATATTGCATTGGTGAAAGCAAAGCTGAAGCATTTTCTGTGGCACCTAAATGCTTTTAGAAGCCAGGAAAGAAGTTGTAAGCTATCATTAAAATAAAAATCTCCATTAATGGATCTGTAATTTTTCCTTCATAGAGAAATGTCACAATTAGCCTGGCACATTTTTACTGTGCATTTATCCGCTCTTGACTTGTATTATGAAGCCTGCTTCCATGTACTTTGATCTTTGTTGATTCTATCATATTTTCAACATTCTGATATTTTTCTAACCTTGTGGTCCAGAGTCCCGTTGCTCAGATATTTCTTTCCAAGCCAGTGCTCCAGGATGGAGCAGTAAGTAACACATTACTGACAATGACTCATTCTGTTTCCAGACTCATATTTATACATAGCATTAGACTATGACTAACTTAGAGCCTTTGCCATGGTTCCATTTGTGGTCCCTGACAAGTACAGTTATCTTCCAATGATGTTTAATTCATGAACGCTGAGTGTGACACTGACAGTATCCTCTGAATGTCATTTGTGAGAGCTAACATTTTATGCATCAGGTTTGATGCTGAGATGAGTTTCTAGATTTGCTTAATCTTTTCATTTCCAGCTTTCCTATTAGTTAGTTCTCTTTTTTCTTCCAGTGAAATTCAAGGCATAGGCAGCTTTCTTACGTCTTCAGCATTCCTGAGGGAACACAAGCATGGTAAATCATGTCACCACAAGTTATATCATGCAAACATCATTTCCAGTTGATTTCAGGTTAGGATGGATTTCCTGACAGTGATTTCCAGTAATATGAAACAATATGGTGAAGTAACTGAGATAAAATAATACACTTCATTGGTGGAGTATATAGGTTGATTAACCAGATTGATTTGCACACAGTGAAGGAAGGTGGAAACATAATGTAAATTGCAGCATCTGCTTCTAACAGTATGAATGATACAGTCATAACCACAGGAAGCATATTGGAGTGTCATTATCTTTAATTCAATGTCAAATGGGCCCCTGATGCTTTTCATTGTTCTGACTTCTTGATTTTCATCAATGAGTCTGCTGAGTATTTTGACAAACACAGGATAACTATTTGTGGTCATATTTTCCTAAATCAAATGATGAAGGTTTTTTAATTTAAGATTGAAAAAAAAATCTCTTCTGCACAAAAAAAAAAAGCAAATATAGGGTTCAAAATTAGAATGGCCCTATTCCCTGGAATAATTTCAGCTTTTAGAGGTGAAAGAAAGTAGTGCAAAAGCATTCACTTTTTGTGCACTTTCTGTCATCCTTGTCAACTTTACAGTGGTGAGCCATGTGCACCATATTCTAGCTTTTGTGTTCTCTTCTCTGCTTCATTAATCATGTGTAGACTGTTTTAATGTTTTCATTTCATTTTAATTATTCCAGTAAATGAGCTGTCCTGTGCAGGAGCTTTCTCTGATTTTGTTGATATTTTTTTTCCTTTTCTTGTCAATAGTAGCAGTGGCTTCATCCTAGCTGATTAAATCAGTCATCATAATATGAACACTCTGTCATTTAAAGGATATTTTATTTTTTTTCACATGTTCTAATGATTGAGTAGAAAGCAATCATTCCCCTTGCTAATATTTTTTCATCCTTGAGTTTATTTTTTTCTCAACAAAAATAGAAAAATACATATGTATTACAGTTCCTTCTATTTTTTTTTTCTTGTTGTATCTCATTTGGCTTTTCCTTGCTCCCCCCACCATGTGTCAGCAATGTGCATCCAACCATTTGCTAGAATTTTTTCTCTGCCACTGTTTTATATTTCTCAGATTACTTATTATAGCTAGAAAATTTACTGGCAAAGAGACTGTATGATAAAAGAACTAAATAAAGGTTCTTAGTAAAATTTTGCAAATATTGAAAAATATTTATTTCTCTCCTGTCTGCATTACACATTAACTTATATTCCTACAGAGCATGCATTTCTTGAAGTATATTATGTTACAATGCAATATTAAATGCTTGCAAGAGTTATTTGATTTAAAAAAACCCAAATACTATGAGAAGAGACCCTATCTGTTTGGTCATCTCTATTCTACATGTTTACAGAATACTCTGAAGGGAAATGCTTTCCTCTTTCATTGTTACTGAAATCTTTTGCAATCAGGCCTGGATTATGTTCAGTACATCAACAATGTGCAAAATTCAGAGTCCTAAAAGTCTTGAGTTTTGTTAGCATTGACACTAGACTTAGCTCAAATGCTTGATTTCTTAAGTCCCCAGGCATAGTGAAAGAGGTCTTGGACTGTATTTCAGAAGGGGGACATAGTAATCTCTTTTTTCTAAATAAATGTTCTTTTTCATTCCACATACACTGCAAATTCTCTTTTGGGTAAGAATTTCTGGCTGTCAATCATCTCAACTTCAGAAATGTTTGTAGTGTCAATCTTTGTTTAGTATTTCTTACAGATCTCATGGCTAAAATATGTTTAAGGGTGTCATCAAAAGAGGAAAGACACCTTAAAAAGTCTGATTATGCTAGTGTTTATGTGATAGTTCTACATTTTATTTACAAGGCAAAATTTAACATTATGGAACATTTTCTGATACATCTTGAGTTTGCAGTGTTATTAAACTGATGGGACAAATGTGGTATAAAAAATTCAGTATTTCTAATAAGTTAAGTTTATCCAGTCATTATGATCTCTTAAGCACATTGTTTTACAAAAATGAGAGAAGGTAATTACCTGCTTTTTAAAACAATTTAGGTGAAAAAAGGAAGCAACTCCTCTGTAGTTACACAGCATCAATTTCTTCCAAACTACTGACTCCGTTGTCCCACATTACTGACTCCCATCCTACCACAACAGTTCTTTGTATTCTGAAAATATTATATCAGAAAACACATACTAATTTTTAGGACTTCCAGTAGTCCATTTCTGTAAGGCAAGCTAGCCTTATTATGACCTGAGAGTGATATTACCTCTTACCTAAAATTTTTCTCCAAGTATTTTTGTCATGTATGATAGGTAAAATATTATCTGTCCTCTCCTTCACAACTGTTTTCTCCATACGCTGCCATCTGTGAGTGCTTTGATTACTTCAGATTGTCACGCTATGCATTCAGAACTGTTCAGCTAAGTGATTGAAATAAGAGCAAAATTTCACTTGTGCCAGAATCCACAGATTCTCCTACAAAACTTAACAACATAGTTTATTATCATTGCTAGAGTGAAATACTTAACAGTTTTCCGCTGACCTGAAGTACTTGTAGGCCTTCTTCCTGCATAAAAACATATAAACAATAAAAACAGATCAACAACAGATATTTCACATTGGACAGTCTGGACTGTCCAGACAAACTGGACTGTCCAGTTGTTTATTTTTAAATGGAGAAGATGAGAAGTACAAATGAGATGAAAGACACAGATATCCTTCAAAAATTGCCTTGGTAAAATCTGACATAGTAAAATCTGAGAGGAGAGTAATGTGCCAATTGAGAGTTTGCTTTCACTCATATAAACATATTATTCTTATTCATATTGCATTTAATATTTGTCTTTCAGAAATCCAAAATCTCCACTTATGACAAGATGTGGGCCTTCATGAGCAGCAGGAGGCAGTCAGTACTTGTCAAAAGTAATGAAGAAGGTATCCAACGTGTGCTTACCTCTGATTACGCGTTTCTAATGGAGTCGACAACCATTGAGTTTGTTACACAGAGGAACTGTAACCTAACACAGATTGGAGGCCTGATAGACTCCAAAGGTTATGGCGTTGGAACTCCCATGGGTAGGTGATATGTCAACCACTTGTTCTCTGTTCATTAATCTTAGCTGCTGCAGCAGCATAGGAAGCATCCCATACACTGTTCCTTTCTCTACATTGCCAGCATTTACCTTTATTTTATTTTTTCCCAACCAGGCACAGTACATATTTTGTCAAATTTTGTGGATTTTATTGTATTTTCCAAAAAGAAAACAGTTGTTACTTTATAAATAGTTGTATATTTTCATATGATGAATTTGTCTTACATGGTGCCTTCCATATGTTCAACAATAACAGTATTGTTCACAGTACTGTTCAGTACTTTATTTTATTAAAAAAAAAGTTTTAAATATTTTGATCTCTGTGTTTAGAGAATGAAGTCCTAGTAGTGGAAGGCTTGCATTAGCAAGTGGGGCTGAGTCTTTTAAAGAGGGCTTATCACTAAGAGAGATAAGAGATTGCTAAAAGAGGAGGAAAAGATTCCATACCATGCCACAGGACAAGCAAATATTGATTTACCCTTGTGGAATATGGGTTTGCATATTGGCTTGGAAATTCCAATCCTTTAAGTATTTTCCAGGTCAGCTGCTTTTTACTAAGAACAAAACTTTAGCTGCAAGATTAAAAGCCAGCTACAGGTATTAGTTTGGTTGTAGCTTAGCTCCTAGAATCCACAGAAGGGGATTCAGCAAGAACTGAGTGCACTGATTTTTTTAAGGACATGAGGTGAAGATCTAGCATTAGATTTCAGGATAGATGGGAATAAAAATGGTGTCACACAGAGACTGCGAGTACCACACAATAATTCTACTTAATATTATAAGGTGGTTCTATTGACTTCTCAGGTAAATATTTATTTAACCTTCATTTTGAACACTGAAGGCTAAATTGAACAAGAATTTATCATTTTTTCATTGATGTGGATATATTTTTATTTTATTTCAGGTAGGTCTTAAGTTTGGTACTGTTTTCATCTGTGTTAATAACATATGTTAAATCATTGCACTGGGAAAGTTGTGTCCAGTACTATAATTAAAGCACATGGAAAGGAATTTTAAGAAATAAAGTTTACTGGAATATCTTGGATAAAGAGGTACCTAGTGTTATCAAATACAGATTCACCTATATATTGGATATATTTACTGCTACGTCAATAACATCTCTGAAATTTTCACTATTTCAGTAATTTTCTATGTAATAGACACCTGCTGAAGAAGATATGATTCTGTTCACTTTGTCTTTGAACAGTTTGTTGTTAGGAATATAGTTTTGATTCATACCAATTTTTCCACCCTCTTCTATTGTGGCTCTTGTATTGCTGAATATATTCTATAGATGAGCAAGTGACAAAATGGACTAAACTTCAGACCTGCTGGTCTTTTTGGCATCTTATATTTTCTTATTTATACACCTTTGTGTTATTTTGAGTATAAAGCCCACCTTCCATTTAGGTTTAGTATGAAAAAAATCAAATCTTAGGGATATTTTATAATCTTTAAATAATCTGCATGCAAACTTGTTAAGCATCTGAGGCATGCCCCAGAAATTTAAGAGAACACTAAAATGTCAATCTGATAGGAATCAGAGAGAACAAAACACTCTAGAAATTGTTCTGTTTATGTGTAAGTCAGAGAAACATCATAAACACCAGAGAAAACAGCTTTAAAACAATGATAAATTCAGGATCAGAATTCTGGAGTTTAAATTTAGGGGAAGAAATATTGAATGTAAAGAGCCAAGGCAGTTGAGTAAACTTTCTGTAGGTCTTTGGTCCCTACTTTATATGGGGACAGAAGGCACTATTTCTTTACTAATTTTGAGTCACATTAGAGACATTATTCAGCTTTTATTCACCCACAGGATTCCAAGTAACAAAAACTTATCTGTGTCAAGAGAAAACATAGTGTTGTACAAGGGGATAGGTGAGCAGACAGTTGTCTTGAATCAAGATGAAACAAATAGAGGACATACCTGCAGGAATCAGCAAACACCAAAGGAGGTAAAATAAGAGTTAAAAACAGTTTTAAACTTAATGAAAGCAGTTGAAGAAAGATCTGAAAAAAAGGTGACATCTTCATAAGGGGAAATAGAACAGAATGTAAAATAGGACATAAAGTAAAATTTTTCACAAAAGAAATGAAGGTAGAATAAAACAGCATCTGGGGCTTTCCCAAAACAGCTAAGAATAAGAGATTAATCCAATATTTCGGCAGTATCTATGAAATGCTGTTGAGAGAGCTGACATTTATAATGGGTTTATATCCTGTGTATTAGGTGCATAGACTCAGAGGAAAGGGATTGTGCAACCTCTGCTAGAATGATGCATAGTTTGCACATACATTTGAAAGGAATCCTTATGAAGAAGCATTTCCATGATGTCTGTCAGAAGAGTTTTGTTAAATATTTTGCTTTATTGGAGCTAAAAAGTATTACAGAGCAGTGGATAATGCAAAATATTCTCATGCATTATAGCTAATCTCATTTCTAGAGGGAAAAATAATTCTGGGGTCTTTAAAAGAACTAATGACTTGGTTATATCTATAGAAGTAGATTACATCATTATTTAATGACTATGAAAGGAGTTTATAGACATGCAACTGAGTAATATCTTTTTAGAGTTAATAATCCTACAAGTAACTTGTCAAGTGCTTGGAAAACTGCAGTGTAATGGCTTCACATACAAAGTATATGCTACTGCTTTTGCCTGTTTGGGAGGCAACTTGTCTACAAGAGCAATACAGAACTACTTGCATTTATAGAATCGTAGAATCACAGAATATGCTGTGTTGGAAGGGACCCATCAGGATCATTGAGTCCAACTCACGACCCTGAACAGGATACTCTAAAAATCCCACCGTGTGCCTGAGAGCATTGTCCAAACACTTGAACTCAGACAGGCTAGATGCTGTGGCCACTTCCTTGGGGAGCCTGTTCCAGTGCCCAACCACCCTCTGGTTAAAGAACCATTTCCTAATATCAAACCTAAGTGCCCCTGATTCAGCTTCATGCTGTTTCTAGCCTTGTCACTGGTCACCACAGTCAGGAGATCTGTACCTGCCCTGTCTCTTCTCCTCATGAGGAAGCTGTAACTGCAATGGGGTCTCCCCTTCATCTCCTCCAGGCTGAACAGACCAAGTGACCTCAGCTGCTCCTCATAAAGCTTCTCCTTCATCACCTTGGTGGCCCTCATTTGGACGCTCTCTAATGGTTTAATGTCTTATATTGTAGTGCCCAAAACTGCCCCCAGCACTCAAGGTGAGGCTGCCCCGGTGCAGAGCAGAGCAGAGCAGAGCAGGACAATCCCCTCCCATGCCCAGCTGTGATGCTGTGCCTGAGGCACCCCAGGGACACCACTGGCCCTCCTGGCTGCCAGGGCACTGCTGGCTCATGTTCAACTTGTCATCAACCAGGACTCCCAGGTCCCTTTCCACAGTGCTGCTCTCCAGCCTCTTGTTCCCTAGTCTCCATACACGACCAGGGTTGCCCCATCCCAGGTGCAGAATCCAGCATTTGTCCTTTTTAAACTTCATATGGTGTTACAGGCATGGTGTTGGGAAGATATATATGTCATCTGCAAAACTTACAAAAAATACAATTTATCACCAGGAACTCCTGCTTGAAATTGCAGAAGTTTTTGCACATAAGGTTAAATTTACAGGAAGCAGTTGTTACAGATCTTATGTTGACTGCAGTAGAAAGGATACAGTTACTTTTGGAAAGCAGCACCAAAGGAAGTAGGTGCAACATATCTTGATTATTTTGAAGACAATAGAGTAATAATTAGTGAGAAAATAATTTGCTTGAGTTTAAGCAGCTACAATAAAAAGATCTAAAAGCTTTCCTAACAAAAAAGTATTCTATCAGTTTATGACAAGATAATCACTTGGAAAATGCAACCAAGAAAATATAGCACCAGTTTAGAGTACTGCAGTAAAGGTTCTTTGCTCATGATGTTAATATTTTAAATTTAGAGAAAGAAAGTTGCACAAGATTAGGAGAAAAAGAAACCCCAAAAACTAGTGGATGAGGAAGTACATGGGTATCAATTCCTTCCCAAAGAATTGGAGAAAAATTATGAGTTTACATGATTATTTTATTTCCTCTAAAAGCATTAGTGAAGTAAAGAAAGTTTAGATTGCTAAAATGTAACTTTGAGGAAGGAAAATGGAAACAATGTACTTTTGGCACAAAATAGGATTGTCAAAATCAGCGCACATCTTTAAAATCAACAAGATATAGTGGCGCTTGAAGTAGGTGTAAAGCAGAATTCTGTATGGTATCTTTGGAGTAGTGAAATATAAACTAGGGAGAGTGAAATATGAGCTAGGGAGAATTTGGTAAATTATGCATACAATGACTGATTCTCCTGATATAAGTTTTTAAATTAAAGTTTTGTATGCATCAGAATTCATTTTTGGTCAGCCACATCTGATGGTAGGCTAAAAAGAAACTTGATTTATAATGAAAAGAGAACAACAGACCTGGGATGAGATGCCTTACAGCAACTGATACTTCGGAGCAGATAAGGGAGAACCTTGTAATGGGTTTTATTTGTTTTGTTTTCTATCTTGGCAACATTTTTTATAGCTTCGTAACCAAGGGTATAGTAGTTGCTCCACTAGAGAACAGTTGTTTGAATTATTTTTTAAATCTTCCGGTTTGAAGATCCACATGCAAGGGGTTTTTATTTGCTTTATTCTGGCATTTTTTATCAGGAGGCCAGGTGTGTGTTCTTCATCAATGAATTATAAGGAAAATTATTTGCATATTATTGCCAACATGGTGTATAGTTGCTTTCTAATTTCTATCATGTTGTAATAATATCTATAGATATCACCCACAGTTATCTATTAGAAATACACATGAGTGTCTTTTAGTGGTTGGAATTTGTCATTGTGAGGGCATTCACTTCATCATCCAATATTGATGTTCAAGGGAGGAATGAGGGGTGGGAAGGAGGGAAGAAGAAAGAGAGTGAAAAGACACAAAAAGATAATTAACAAAGTGGGAGTGGGAGAGGAGGAGGGAGGGAGAACAAACCCTTTGGGTATGCAGGGCAACTTATGCTTTCCAGTACAGATAATCTGAAGTGTTTATTATTTCCAGTGGTTTCAATTTCCCCTTTCATCATCATGCTTGTTTAAATTTTAGGTTGTTCTTGAATATAGCCCAGTTGGGCCTAAATTTGCAATTGCAATGAGCTCCCAAATGTTTACGACAAATCCAAATGTTTATGGTCATCCTATCAAACAGATACTTTAGCATTATTTTCAAGAAAACCTTGAAAATTAGTAGATTACCTATCCAGTAATCTACTTTTTTTTTGTCCTACTGAAACACAGTTAATGTGAATTTCCTATTGTCAACACACTGTAAAACACACTTATATTAAGTGACAAATGCTATGTTACAATGAATATTTATTGACGTATTTGCTAATGTGAACAACATGGAAGGTTAGAAATGTAGCTTTTATAGAGTTTATGTTAAAGCCTTAATGCTCTGTGAAGCTACTTTCTCCATTTCTTGGGTATTTTTGGGGGTTTTTTTTGGCTTGGTTTTTTTGGTTCCTTTGTTTTTTTAGTTTTGTTTTTTCTTTCAGTTTTCTACTTTCCAGGTGGAAGAAACATAGTTGAAATAATCTTTTGGAAAAAATCATACCTCATCTCTCTGGGATGGTGTTTCAGGTTCTTATTTCTTTTCTAAATTCCTCTTTCTCTTCAGCATGTTTGACAGCAGGCTACTTCCCATCTGGCTTGGGCAGATTTTCTTCTGAATTGCCATTTGCTTCAGTGCTGAACCTGGAGCACATAGATGGCTGACAAGTGAATATTTGGAACTGATTCCACATGAATAGATCTACTGAGCATGCACCTTTCAGATGATCTGCCTTTACGTGGCAGATGAGGAGTATCCTGTCGATATATGCCAGACAAACTCTGTGTGTGTGGAGATATATGCAAAGTAATGCCTTTGACATTTTGAAAATGACAAATGGTGTGTGTAAGTAATCTTGAAAATTGCATAAATTTCTTCTAGCTCTTAAGAAATACAAAATGAAAAATAGTATATAGCTATGGCGCATAGAAGAAATTAGAGCTAGTCATTTCTCTAATGTTTCTCTGTTGCTGAGCTGCAGAAAATTGCAGAATTAGATTAAGAGGGGGGTTTAATGGTGTGGCAGTAATGTTCCTGAAACACCTGATAATGGTGAGGCAAAAAAAATTTGAGAAAAAGGTGAAATACCCATTTCTTTATCATTTATTCCTTTGCAGTTAATACAATCAAATTCTGCTATTAATATCAACAATGCCTCAGTTGCAAAATATAACGAGAAGAATCTTTGAATATATAACATGATTCTCTTCACTTTTGCAAGGTTTTTTTACTAACGCTTCACTAGCTGTGGTCAAGTGGATCAAACTATGATTCTTCTAAAGCATATCACTCTTTGTGTCCCTGCCACTTCCATATTGATGGACTACCATGATACCCTGAGAAATACTGGAAAGGGTTTAACATTTAGATATTTGAAAGCTAATTTTTAACTCAAAAATTGTTTAAAAAAACCCAAAAATTGCACTCTCCTGGCTATATAGAGACTCTTCACTGTGCATGGGCACAAAATACATCTCTCAGGATAGGAATGATGTAAAGTGATGTATTTTGGGGTCAACATTTCCAGCATTTCATTTCAAGTCTTATATAAATACCCGTTATACAAAGTTAGAATAACTTGCAGCAGTAACACAGATACAGTTATGAAAATTAATTTGTATAAGTGGATTAAATATATCTGCATAGGGGATGTTTACAAATTCACAATAAAAAGTTGGCAACTACTGTGATGTAAGAAAGTTATACCTCAGATGTCAAAAAGAAGGATGTATGAGTAAAATCAACAGCATTCCAGCAGAAATGCATTGGCTGCAGGCCCCAGATATCAGCACAGTCACTTAAGTTCAAAGCATGAAACAAAACATCTAAGTTCTCACGTTCTGTTGACTCACAGATGCCTTTTTCAGCAGTATTCTTTTCTGTAAATTCAAATAAAATATCAAATAAAATGTCTTTTTTAACAGAAAGTTTTACATCTCACACAAAAAGCCATATTTTTCACAATACATTGTTCTAAGAGATTTTCAAAATTGTGCCCACTCACATAAGAATTCCAAAAAATCTCTTTGGCCAACTGATGTAATATGCATATCACTTACGTTTCTTTATATATTTTTGCATAATGTAACCAATCTTAGCATTTTAAAATTTTATTTTTTTTAAAATCAGACCCAAGAGTGGCTTTAGTTTCCTTTCTTTTGTAATTTTTTCAAATTTCAGTCAACTGTGTAGCATGTAATTAAAATGCTGTTTGGAGTATGTGCATTTTGAAGACAGTAAAATTCATATAATTTCATCAGTCACAGAATCTAGAAGAGTATTTCACACTCCATTCGCTCAAATTAAAGGTTTCACTGCAGAAAAAAAGTAATTCAGACAATAATTTATGATCTGCTACTTGATATCTTCTCTAGGAATATGGCTTTATTAATTATTTATATTTATCTAAGCCATTAATAAATTAAATAAGATAGCATTTTTCCTACCTCAGTGGTAGGCTGCTGGATTCAAAGATAATTTAAACAAATAAATTGTTTAATCAGTGAATGTATGACAGTTAATTCTCATGTTGAATCCTGTAACTATGTATAGATTCAGCTGATTTATATTACCTGTTCTGTCTCCAGGGGTTGACCTACAAGAAGTATTCACAGTAAAAGTCTTTATATTATAATATGGATTTTTTTTAGCTGACCTGACCATGTTCTTAATGCAGGTATTTTACAAAATATTTCACTATCTGCCTTTTTTAAGGGCATGTTTCCAAATGTAGAAAATTATAAACCAGGCACAGTGGGGATACAAATTACTTAAGACAGATCTTTTAATAGATGCTTGTAATTTCAAATACTTTAGCTTAATATATTAAATATACAAACAAATAAATTATTCATTTCCTAAATATGCAACATCAAGTGAAAAGAATAGTCTTAACTCTCCCCTTAGAGTTTAGCCAGCCTCCTCCCCTGCTGCATTTATTATTCCAGACAGATTTTCCAGCCTGGGTTTTTTGGGTTTTTTTTTGTAAATGTCTAAAAATTAGTTTACTTTTGGGGCTTGCCTGCAAAATAAAAACTGGGTAAAATAAGAGTAAATTCCTTGTAAATGCATGACTATCACTTCATCATCCTATAGATGTGTAGGATGTTGTCCCCTATGTTTTGTCCAACTTTTAAAAGGTGAGAGCTTTGCTATTTGCAACAGCATATATGAACAGGATGTGTGGGAATGGTTTAAAGCCGCACTAGGAGAGTTCTAGACTGGATATTAGGAAGCATTTCTTTATCCAGAGGGGAGGCAAACACTGAAATGTACTTTCTAGAGAGGTGAATCCTCAAGTCTATCAATGTTTAAGAGACATTTGGAGAATGTTTTTACCAATGTGCTTTTACTTGGTCAGCCCTGGATTTGCCAGTCAGTTGGACAAAATGATTGTCGTAGGTCCCTTTAAACTGAAATATTCTGTTTTGTTCTATTCTATTCCTTTGATACTATTTTTTATACAGTTAATTTATTTTTCTTTTTTCTTCTTTCACTTTTCCTTTTTTCCCTTGTCCTGTTTTTCTCTCTCATTTTCTTTCTGTTTGCTTTTACAGTTAGAGAAGGTTACTAGATACACCAAAAGGATTGGGTTGGAGTGATAGATTTTAATCACTGAATGTTTTCAACTTACTTCAGTATTCGCAGTATGTTTTAATGTACATAATCAGACCAATTACATTACTTCAATTCTTACAACGTTCAGTTCTGAGAAAGTGCTTTCTTATCAGTAAGAAGATGAAGTTCTTTGTTGCTTTTCCAACTGCTTTTTGAGGACAGATTTGAAGGAAAGACATTTTTACCTAGAGAAGTGTTTGACAAGAAACTTTTACATTCCTGCACATTTTCAGCCTGTCCCTCTAGTTTTAATATACTTCTATTAGAAACAACAGGGATAGCAAGGATTTAAAGATTGATTTTTTGAACCAGATAATTTATTAAATTAAAAAAAAAAAAACAACAAACTAACAAGAAAACCCAAAACCTACCAACCAACCAACCAAAACAAAGCTGCCCAGGCATAACAGTTCTATCTCTAACATATGTGAATACAAAAGTAAGGCTGAAGTTTCACTGTCATGTCAAACTGCCATAGGGCTGCTGCGCTTTGCAAAAGCTGACAGCTATTTGAGCTGCTTTAGTGAACTAAGCCAGCAGAGTACTATTTATCATTTTTTTCATGAAATTATTTTGCTTTATATTTGTCTACATAGCTGCTAATGAGGCTGGAAGTATTCATAGTATGGAGAAAGCAGTTATAGTAATGAGGGATATGGAAGAGAAAATGGGATTTCTGCATGGGTAGCTGTTAGGGAGAGTCTGAAGACAATCCTGAGAGACTTCCCTGTTTTCTGGTAGTTTCAAAAAGGTCCAATGTATCTCTCAGTAGGAGAAACAAAACAGTTATAATTTAACAGATGTGAGTGGATGCAGTGCAGAGGGGAGGTGTCTAAGTGACTTTTCCATATATTTAAAATAGTTATTTTCCCAATACCTTCCATTCATTCTGTCTGAAAGTTTGCAAACCTGAGTATCATCCTCTTCACATTAGTGCTTCTTTTTTTATCTTTTTTTGTTTTTTCTCCTGGAGGTCTAGGCTAAGAATCAAAGAACATTATGGTAGCAAGACAGCCACAAGAAATTATAATACTGGCTAATATTAAAAACATTAAAATAAAATTTAAAAAAAGGATCCCATGGATCTTTTCAAAAGTAACTGTTTGGAGTTTATAAATATTCCTTACTCTTTGAAGTTAAGTTCTGATTGTAGCTAAGGCTGCTTTCCGTATCCTGACATAATTCTCTTTTCACACCTCCACCAAATGTAAAAGGTGACATATTTTGAAGAGTCGTTTTGAAAACTTTCCTTAAATCTCAGGCAAGACTAGAAAACAATGCTAGTGAGCACAATGACTGGCACTGAGCATTACTGGCACATTTATTTCAATTAATGCGTACATTTAGCAGTCAGTGATCAATGTAGAATTAATTTTAGATTTTTTTTCCAGGAGACACAGGTTTGGTTTTTTTTCTTAAAAAACCAATTTTTTTGTTACTATTTTTTGTTACTTCTCTTAAACATTAACAATTTTCTAAAATCAGAGTTCTATGTTGCCTTGCTTGAAGAAATAAAAGAAAAAGAACACCCTAAGCTCCAGAGAGAGACAGTTAGTGAGATTTTCTTCTACTCTTCCATTACTCTGTTGTGTCTGACACTGGTGGGTAAACAGAAGGACTATTCTTTTTACACATCTATGATTAAATATATTTGTGTAAAACCAGCATAGCCACGGATATGAATGATACAGAAACCTTTCAAAAAGCAGTTTCAAAACTGAAAGGAATAACAGATAAATTATATATCAATTTAGTCCCTGAAATTGTTAACAATACACTTGGTTGATGTAACTGAAACAAAATTCTACATATCTGAAAATAGTGAACAGTTTGGAAGTTCAAAATTTTCATTTTTGCAAATGTATTCCTAGATTTCCTCTGTAAAGTATGAAACCCATTCAACACTGGCTGTTGATTTAATCTTTGTTGTGATTTCAGAAT